>NC_059376.1:4407897-4707897 GCF_019703515.2 Myxocyprinus asiaticus
ACAGTCTCTATGTGTTGTAGTTTACGTGACCTGTGTGATGTCTCATGGCAGCTTGCAGACGAATGTTTAAGCCAGTCTGTCTGCTTCCTGACCTGGGCCCCAGTTAGTCAAATACTATCACTATTAAGACTATTAGGCAAATTAATAGAGAGGACAGTGGCCCTTCGCTGGAGGGATGGAGTCCGTCTCTGTTTAGCAGGTCAGGTCTACCCAGGGGTGCCATCACATGTGTCAAAGTAGTATTGCCAAATTTTAATGTCAAGGCATATAATGCCAAAATAAGTGGGCTACCTGCCATAAAATCATGTTTTTCAATTTTGTGTTCATTTACGTAAGCATATTATCACTGCATACTTAAATATAAGTATGCTTTTATGTATATTATAATCAGGGGCCTGCAGGATTTCTTCTCTGCGTATGCAGAGAAACCTGACCAATTAAAGAAGTGTACCTTTATTGTCTAGCGTGACCCAGGGGCATGCACCTCCAGGAGAATTTTTTTTTGTTGAAAAAACAACACCAAAACTTTTTTTATTAAAAAAAAAAAAATAAAAAATACAATTTTATTAATGAGAGAATGCAACAAAAATCCATCTTCCAAACCATGTCTTTACCCAAATACACTTTGATAAACCTATAATAATGATTTATATTTTAGAGCTGTCGGGACGGATTTCACAGGAAACTGCATAACATACATCATTCGCCCATGCGTGTTGACGTCATATCTGTACACAGAGAAAATAAGCTCCAGCTATTGTAACGTGTGTATGGGAGTAGCGTGAACCTGAAAGTTTATCACAACAAACGAGAAAAATTTACCATGGATCATTCAAAATGGCAAACCTCCAGGGAAGCACCGGTTGTAAAAACAAAGAAACCCTGAACAGAGGAGAGTCTACAAGCAAAAAGAGAAAGCGACAGAGTCCGTAGTAAAACCTGAATCAACATCGGCTTGGCTTTTCAGAAGTGGCGACAACTCCGAGATCTGAAACATTTTAAAAGTGACCCAGAGATAGCTTTTATCTTACTCAACAGGTAAGATATTTTATTGATATTGTTTATGTATAGTTGTGTGTGTGTGTGTGTGTGTGTGTGTGTAGTGAAGTACAATAATTATACTGTTATTGGTGCAGAACTTTTCACTTGCTTGCACACGTTTTATAACAGCAATAATTTATATAAATATATCCTTTAGTCCTAGGCTTGCCAAGGACATGTGAGTCTTGAAATGATGTTGACCACTGGTTGGTAACAATGACAATCTATAAATTAGTTACTACCGTGGTCTGTTTGGCCAGAATATCCTGCAGTTATAAAAACTTCACAACGTTTGACCTTATCAGACTAGCAATCATTATGTCTAATGTTAACGAACGTTGCCTAAATTTTGTAACGTCATTTATTTCAAAACATCAATGTTTCCAATAAGTCAAAACAACAGCATAAGATATGGCACTTACCTGCTCAGATGACATGCGTTATCTTTCTTTCGTTATTTATTTGTCGATTCACTCTGATAAGATGTCCTGCATCCAGTGTACACCGGTGCCTCGAACCACATTCATCTGTGCAGAGGAGCAGAGCCGAAGCACAACTTACGTCATTACCAAAACAATGTTCTTCCGCAAGGCGCATGCAGTTTTATTTTTTAACCGCTAGTGGGCCAAAAGTTACATAGTGTAGCTTTAAGAAGTAATGAAATGTCAAATGTAATTGAAATGAACAAGAAATTATGCACCATTTCCTTAAGTGGTTATTTGGAATAAGCAATATCTTAATTTGTTACTAAAAAGGCATCTTGCTGTCTCAAAAGTATTTTCTTAAGTTGACAAATTGTGCCCTAAAACTATTGTCCCGGTATGTACTGTCAGATTCTTAAGTTTTTATTAGCCAGGGTTGAGGTGTTCGAGAAGAAGAGCGGGAGACGGAAGTTGGACTTCAACAGCTTTTCATCAGATTGCATATAGTTCTTCTTGGTGATACACAGAGATGTTTATCTGTGTCTTCGTCGTTGTTGACTTCTTCTGTTGTCCGTTGTTTCCGTCTAATGCTTAAGTGAGAATAGGTGCTTTATATACACAGGTTTATGCATGCATTTGCAACTCTCTTCTTATCAAATGTACAAACAAGGTAAGATGCAAAGTACCCTGCTGCAGGTTGTATTTTGGAAGCTTCCAAAATAGGAGTCAGTAACAGATATACATAGAGCATTACATTCTGTGTTTTCTTTAGTACACTATATCAATATAACAACCCTGGGCCCAGGCATGGGGTAAAAGACTCCCTTGACTTTTTATTTTTTTAAATGAATTGTATTCAAAACAACCATTCGGTTGGTATTTCTTTTAACACAAATGATGTTGCTCCATCAATATTCAGTAAAAATAAAATGTATTTCTTGAATCGTAAGACATTTTGTGACCAGAAAAAAAGCTAATTTTCCTTAAGGTGTGCCTTTAGCCCTTTATACCCTAACTCTCAAATTGTAGCCTTTTGTTTAAATTAATTGTAGATAAATATCCACTTCATCCAGCACTCCGATTGTTCTCTGTGTTCTAAATTATCCTGAAACTGTTTTACTGCGTGATAAACAGTCTCACTGAAATCTCACCGGGGGCTACTTTTCTCATTTCTCACCTCTAGTTTTTTTCAGATGGAATTATTTTTTAAACAGGTAGTTACAAAGATGAGAAAAAATAAAAAAAAATAAAAATATATATATATATATATATATATATATATATATATATATATATATATATATATATATATATATATATATTACAGGTGCATCTCAATAAATTAGAATGTCATGGAAAAGTTCATTTATTTCAGTAATTCACATGCCAATCAGCTAATCAACTCAAAACACCTGCATAGGTTTCCTGAGCCTTCAAAATGGTCTATCAGTTTGGTTCACTAGGCTACACAATCATGGGGAAGACTGCTGATCTGACAGTTGTCCAGAAGACAATCATTGACACCCTTCACAAGGAGGGTAAGCCACAAACATTCATTGCCAAAGAAGCTGGCTGTTCACAGAGTGCTGTATCCAAGCATGTTAACAGAAAGTTGAGTGGAAGGAAAAAGTGTGGAAGAAAAAGATGCACAACCAACCGAGAGAACCGCAACTTTATGAGGATTGTCAAGCAAAATCGATTCAAGAATTTGGGTGAACTTCACAAGGAATGGACTGAGGCTGGGGTCAAGGCATCAAGAGCCACCACGCACAGACGTGTCAAGAAATTTGGCTACAGTTGTCATATTCCTCTTGTTAAGCCACTCCTGAACCACAGACAACGTCAGAGGCGTCTTACCTGGGCTAAGAAGAAGAAGAACTGGACTGTTGCCCAGTGGTCCAAAGTCCTCTTTTCAGATGAGAGCAAGTTTTGTATTTTATTTGGAAACCAAGGTCCTAGAGTCTGGAGGAAGGGTGGAGAAGCTCATAGCCCAAGTTGCTTGAAGTCCAGTGTTAAGTTTCCACAGTCTGTGATGATTTGGGGTGCAATGTCATCTGCTGGTGTTGGTCCATTGTGTTTTTTGAAAACCAAAGTCACTGCACCCGTTTACCAAGACATTTTGGAGCACTTCATGCTTCCTTCTGCTGACCAGCTTTTTAAAGATGCTGATTTCATTTTCCAGCAGGATTTGGCACCTGCCCACACTGCCAAAAGTTGGTTAAATGACCATGGTGTTGGTGTGCTTGACTGGCCAGCAAACTCACCAGACCTGAACCCCATAGAGAATCTATGGGGTATTGTCAAGAGGAAAATGAGAAACAAGAGACCAAAAAATGCAGATGAGCTGAAGGCCACTGTCAAAGAAACCTGGGCTTCCATACCACCTCGGCAGTGCCACAAACTGATCACCTCCTTGCCACGCCGAATTGAGGTAGTAATTAAAGCAAAAGGAGCCCCTACCAAGTATTGAGTACATATACAGTAAATGAACATACTTTCCAGAAGGCCAACAATTCACTAAAAATGTTTTTTTTATTGGTCTTATGATGTATTCTAATTTGTTGAGATAGTGAATTGGTGGGTTTTTGTTAAATGTGAGCCAAAATCATCACAATTAAAAGAACAAAAGACTTCAAATACTTCAGTCTGTGTGCATTGAATTTATTTAATACACGAGTTTCACAATTTGAGTTGAATTACTGAAATAAATGAACTTTTCCACGACATTCTAATTTATTGAGATGCACCTGTATATATATTTCTGTCATCAGCTTCATGTTGTTCCCCACATGCATTTCTCTCTTCTGTGTAGCACAAAAGATGTTTGGCAGAATGTCAATCAAAGTAACCATTCACTCTCACTGCAGCTTTTTTCCATACAATGAATGTAAATACTGAGACTAACATTCTGCCTAACATCTCCTTTTGAGTTCCACATAAGAAAAAAGTCATGGGTTTGCAGAAACATGAATATGTGAAGTGATGACAGAATTTTCGTTTTGGGAGAACAATCCCTTTATCTGTCAATGCTCACTAGTTTAAAGTAGACAAAATGCACATGTTAATATGAACATGTTAACAGATTAAATCCTAAAAGAGAGGACCTTGTTGCTAAATAAGTTATGATGTTTACAGAAAGATAAATTAAATATTAAAGAGATTATAAAATTATATTTTGAATGTTATGCATGTATATTACAAGTATTAACATTATAGTATTTAGATTATTATTATTATTATTATGTATAGGCTACTATTACCCATAGGCTACACATGGCCTACTTATATTATTAAACTTGACTAAATAACAAGGCAGCGAATACCTATATAGCCGACGTCAGATGATGAAGATGAAGGATGTAACAGGTGTTTAGCAGGGAGATGAATTTTGTTTGAAGCGTTTCTCTTCACTCGGAGTAGTTCTGGTTGCATTACACATGGATTTTTGGCTATTTCTGCCTTTCTTGTCAAAAATGCTGTTTGATGAGGGAATGCCACGATGTGATGAGACAAAACCAGATCGCTCCAACTTCGCGGTCTTGCACTATAAACAGGAGCGATCGTTTTATCACGTCGCTTGCTTGCAGTGATGCAGTATAACACCATTTCATGTTGAATTAACAGGTTTAATAGGTTTAATCTTTAAGTTCAGCAAATGTGCAACTTCCTTTGCTTACTGTGCGCTCACACTAAACTCAAGCATCAAGTGAGCTGTGGAATGCTGTGTGTGAGAGAGAGAGACTTGACTTTTAGGTCTCCATTATAGGTATGACAAGAAAAAAACAGACGACCCAAAAATGAATCTTAAACCATAATGTGTAATCTCAAAAACACCTTCACAGTATAAAACAATTTTCAAAGATCTCAAATGTTTAGACTATAACCTCCACATTCATCAGGCTTACATAATTCATCAACACCTCAAACGTTAAGACTATAGTATGTAAATAATTTTTCACAATGTAAAAGAACTATTTACAAATATTTTAAATATTTAAACTGAAACCTCCATTTTCATTAAGTTTGCATAATTTGTCAACACCAAATATATATATATATATATATATATATATATATATATATATATATAACAAAAACAGACCACATTGTTTGTAAGACTATAGTATGCAAATTCCAAAGTCAGTCTTTTTTCTATACATTACATTTCACCATTAAAAGTGAATCTAACTCCCTACCTTAATACATTTTTTTTTTTTTTTTTTTTTTTTTTTTCTGGTACACCAAATTGCCAATTTAGCCAAACCAGATAGAAAGTTTAAAAGTATCACCTTTTGTTATTTATCTACTGAATATTTTGAACTGTAAATAAAAAGTGTTGGATTAAAAGAACCTGTTAATCTCAGACTTCAATCTTTTACTTATTCTTTTATATTACCTAAATGAAAACATTCCATAAAACATGGGAAATAGTAACAGTTATTCCACAGAAAGGACATCCCTCACCAACTTAAAGATCTAGTCATGCTTTGTGTCTGTTTGTGGCTGGTACCCCATGCACAAATCTCCTCTGGAGGTCTCCCACCCGCCTCACAGTGGATTTTTTTGTATAGGGACCGCCAACTACCCTTCGGGGAAGAGCCTGATCCCAACACTGCAGTCTGTTTAGTTCCTACCAAGTGTTTGAGAGAAGGATAATATATATTCTTCACACAAGCTCTGTATAGTACCTTCTTTCTTTGACTGCTGAAAGAACCCATCTCTGGATTATTCAATGACAACAGTTTTCCAGGATCTTCCTTTTTGTCAAAAAGGATCTTCCTGATTTGTCGTTCCATCACACGCCGAAAAACTGCCAGATATAGGGATGGATGGGCATGATTTTGAAGGTTGATGTTATATCGACTTTTGCGAGCCATGTCCCTCTCCCTATGTTTTTAATTATTTGAATGGCTTGGTTGACACTGTGATAGTGGAGAGAGTATTTATCAATTGGAATTGGACTGTGGATACTCGGGTGAGGGCAGTCATGATGGGGAGATGGAATGAATATGAAACACTTTTTCCTCGAGAATTTCTTGGTGGTGTTGGGCCTCATGTATTCAGATAGAAGACAAAGGCAGGCCTAACAGTTGTAAAACCTAACTCAGCCCCCACACATTCGATGTCGTAAATTTTACTGATAAAATCGTGCCAAATTCAAACAAAGGGAGTCCAAAACAGACTACAAATCCAGGAAGCCTTGCTCACTGGAGGATCGAACTCTCGACTCCTATTGGATGAGGCACACAACAGAACGTCCCTCAAACATGACATCATCAGGAGTTGAAATAATTCAGAAATGTTTAAAGATTTCACTTCCAGCGACTTCGTTCACCGAATAAAGATGTAGCTTTTGCTTCTCTCCGGTGCAACCTCGTGGCACAAGGAAGTAATGTCCGACTTGAAACTGTAGCCATACAATCTCCATCTCGCTGGATGAGTTGAGATTACTCTGTGTTCAACCAAACACTCTAACGGATCCGAAGGAGACCGCCGAGCAATTCACATCTTCATCCGTTTGCCTACAGAAGTGAAGAGATTAAAGATTTCTCTTCCATCTTCAATCAAGTCAACATTTCTGAGTTCTCCGCCAGCCCGCCGAGAATCAACAGCCGTACCGCCATCACCTGAGCCTCAAGGAACCGGGTCAAAGTTAAAGGACGGAGGAAAACACATTCTACCTGTGTCCTCATGCGATTCAAGTAAGAGGTTACGTCTGGGCAGAGATAGAATATTATAGTGTGTTATTCTTGTGTTTCAAGGTTTTTGCTTGTACAGTTTACGGACCGCCATGTCTGCTCATTATTAATACTCAGGGTATTAATTATCACAAATTTGTTTTGCTGTATTGTGGTCCAACCAAATTGGACTGTTGTGCATTTTTGCCATCGCGGGTGAGACAGAAACTGAGTTCATCCATTTGAGTCAAATAACGCAGGACTTTTACGAGCCCCGCTCGTAAAACCACGTCTCTGAGTGATGAACACAGATGCTTTCTCTCCAGCTATCGCGAAATCAGCTTTCGGCTGTCACTTAATAATCTCTCTCTCTCTCTCTCTCTCTCTCTCTCTCTCTCTCTCTCTCTCTCTCTCTCTCTCTCACTAACCACACTGACACACACACACACACACACACTGTCACACACACACCTTATGTGTTATAGAATTATTTTTATTTTCATATCTAATCATATCACTGTTTAGTTTGTAGTTGTAAGTCGGAAGTTTATTGACTGCATTGTATTAATTATTAATTGATATTACTGCATAAATAAACTTTGTTTATATTACAAAGAGAAGTGTTTTGGTTTGTTTTGCATTGACGGGATGTCAGTGCTCGGATTCAAACCTTCATTCATTGTTTTTTTTCCCGAAAATCGATATTCTTCGGATGCCGATTTTCCTAAGAAAACAATCTAATATTGAGACTGTTTTAATATTCGGTTATTAGTCCCTGATTTCAGGGTGGTGCCCCATCAATGTTAATTCTTATTAATATTCTATTGATTTTTGATAATTGATAATTATCTTTGATGATTGAATTTGAATGATCAATAAGCTAGTATTAATTTTAATTAATGTTTCATCGATGTTAACAATTAACGATTATCTTTGATAACTGTTGATTTAAAGGATTTAAAAAAAGCTAACACTGATTCTAATCAATGTTCTATTGATTTTAATAATTAATAATTATCTTTGATAATTATTAATTATTGCTAATAACCAAACTTGCTCCTAAACGTAGCACACTACATTTACTGGAGTCCCATATGAGGTTTTAATGAGTTAGATCCAATTAATTAATTGAAATATTAATTAATAACTACAGAAATAATTATTATTTCTGATAGTAACACTGATCTAAACAACCAGTAAAGCCCTGCAGTGCTAACCTCGATTGAGCTAAAGCAAATGATGGTGAATGTTTCTAAATGCTGGTGTTTCAAAAGGGCCAATCATGAAACAAGAATTCACTTCTTCGCTTATGAGGTTATGTACTACCTCGGGTTTGTCGAGTGCTGATTGCAAGTTATTGCATATTAAGCTTGAGTTGGGCAGACTCTCCAGCCCTGGAATAAAGCTGTGTTTTAACCAATTCAGCAAGAATTGAGTGAGTGAGTGTCAGGGTAATTAGTCAGTTCTTTGGGTAGGGCAGAGACATTGACAGGAGTACTGAGGTACTTTTTCAGAACTTTATTATTTGTATGTTTTCGTACATGGCAAATAGTGTGAGCATGTGCACTTCCACAAAAATTACAAATGTGCAGAAAAGGACAGCCGAAATGCAGTGTGTTCGAGGACAGCCGAAATCATTGAAGTTATTGCAGACTTGTCTGCCTGATGAAAACCGCACCACCTGGCCCTTGGAATCTGGATTTGCAGGAGCAGGAAGAGGAACATTTCTGGCTTTAGAGCATAATTTATTGGGTTACCCATGGAATCGGCAGGGTGATTAAAAATGTTAGGTATCAAAGGGCACAAAGTGGTTTGGTGTTCAACCGATCTATAGACTGCTCACGAAATGCTATGGCAACCGAGGAACAGCCTATTGTGGAGATTTAAGTAGAGCGCTCCCCAGTACAGTTCCACTGTGCAACTTTAACAGCACATTTGGCTGAGAACAGTCTATGGTAGGTATAAAAATGACTACTACCATTTGAGAGGGAAAGTTTGGCAATTAAAAACAGGTAGTCAATCAATTCACGTTGTCTATGGGGAAACACAGAGCAGATGACTTTGGTGTAATTTCAAAAGGCTATGCAGAACTCTGCAAAGGTGAGCACACAAGAAGAGCTGGTAGAGGTGTTCCTTAGAGTGACTAAAGGTTCACCACAGTTTATAAATTGGTTGAAATCTTTGAGGAAATGATGACAGGACAGAGGAGGGGTCTATATCTTCACCTGTTAACATTTGGGTGCATAGCCTGTTGGAGACTGGCGGTAGTTCCATGGTGGCAGAGTTTGGGGGAATAGCGAGAGGTATGTCTGTTTGAAGCATGGATACTCGGGTGAGGGCAGTCATGAGGTGTGGAAAGATTGATTATGAAACACTTTTTCCCCAAGAATGTCCTGATGGTCACCCTGATTGGGCTAATGGGCTGGCTGCTGATAGAATAGGCAGAAGAGGAAAATGAGAAATAGTAGTGTGTGCGAAGTGCACAGAATGAAAGGGCGATTAAGGGGGCCGCCATAGCAGTGGAAGGAGGATAGAAGCGGGGGGGTTCCAGTGCATAAGTGCTCGGCGGGCAACACATAAGATTGCTGGCTGGGATTAGAAAAGGCTGCTAAGCACCCGGCAGCTACAGGTGGATTTGCATGGGAAGATTGCGAGGAGAGAGAGAGGAGAGGAGGAGACTCCTCAAGGGTGGAGTTAGGAACATGAGCTCCACTATTCAAAAGCTTTTTCCGGTGCCGAGCTACTGTTTACTTGGTGAGGTTCGTTTATTCCACTGGTGCTAGTTGAGGGGGTGGAATGGAAGATTAAAGATGTTTCAGGGAATTTTTTGTTTAGCAGCAACTAAAATCGAATGCTTGGAGTGTTTAGGAGGATTGGAACATGTTTTAGGGATTTCAGGGTACGTTTTATTACCACGCTTAGCGGAGATGTATTGCTTGTAAAGTTGCACTTTTAGTCTTTGTTTAGTGGAAGCCACCAATGTGTGACACAGTCCTTTTACAGTCCATATGGAGATGTGGGGGATGGCTGGATATCAAAAAGTTAAAGGCTGTGGGCATGGAGCACAGAGAAGATCTCGAGGGAGGAGGAGAGAATATGTTCTTACGGTGGCATCTGGGAGTATGGGATCCTGAGCGGGTAGCTTGACAACCCTGGTTCGAAACAGGTGGTTCGGTCCCAGAGTTAGGAAATGGAGATACAATCCCAGAATCAGCAAACTGCTGTGGAGTGTTGGGGACATTTGAAAATTCTTTGTCAGAGGTGAAGAGTTCAAGTTCCAAGGACATCTTCAGCTTGAGCGTGGGGCCAAATGTCGTAAGAATTGTCATAGCATTGAGGCAAACAGCTGTTTATATACGCTTACTCTGGCGTTATGATTGGTCGAATTAAATGAACATGCTTTTCCCGAACTTTGTTTTGTAAACTCCATTTAATTATCTGAATTTTTATTTTTATAAGATATATTATATTTATATGGCAGAAGCTATTTGCCCTAAGTGCAAATAATAACTGATGCTATTTGCACTAAGTGCAAATAGTGTTAGATGTAATTTACACTTAGTGAACACTGAAGCTACACTAATACAGCAGATAGTTGTAAATTTGTGTCTCCTCCAGACTTTTGGAGTGCAAAATACATGCTGTGTGGCAGGTGCCTTTTACACTGGGTGCAAATATTCACTCCATATTTATAATTATTTAGATACATTGTTATCTAAATTACGTAAAAAATATTTTTGAGAGACACTGTCAGCAAATATGTATATGCGATTGTGACAAATCACTCGCTTTCTAGTGGAGGAGGAAGCGGGAGCCAGATAAACCATCCAATGTAAGTCTTTATTTTACACACTTTTTAGTGCAACACACACAGGTTTGCTTTTCAGCACAACAAATGTTCACACACACACGAACACTGCTGCGTGCGTTGTTGCATGGCCACACCCCCATCTCCACATACCCCCATCTCTTGATTCAGGCCAGGAAGCCATTTGGCCTGTCACTTACTCCCCCCCCCCCCCCCATTTCTGGAGAGGAAATACGAAACAGCCATGTGTGCCCCCAGCCTGTGGACCACCTCGAACTTAGCCGGGGCCCCGAACAAACGGAACGGAAGTGTCACAAATTGGTGTAATGCCATATTTTCACGGGACATGGGAGTTAAGGGAATCTGCCAATATCCCTTCGTCAAATCCAGTGTCGAATAAAAGTGTGCCGCACCTAACCGTTTGAGCAGTTCATCAGTCCGAGGCATCGGGTATGCATGAAACTGAGACACCACATTGACTTTTCTATAATCCACACAGAATCGGACTGAGCCATCGCTCTTAGGAACCAAAACCACCGGGCTGGCCCAGTCACTGTGGGATTCTTCTTCTACCCCCATATCCAGCATGGCCTTTAATTCTTCCTGTACCACTTCTTTTTTGTGCTCGGTTAATCGGTAGGGACAACTGTGTACCACTACCCCAGGGGTCATTTTGATATGGTGCTCTATGAGATTCGTATGACCGGGGAGAGGCGAGAACACATCGGAGAACTCTCCTTGAAACCTGGCAACCTCCATGACTTGGGATGGTGAGAGGTGGTCTCCACAAGTGACCGAGGTGAGTCAATCGGTGGCTTTTAAGTTCACTTCCAGCCCGAGTTCCTCCCTCTCCAGAGCCAACGTTGCCAAAGTCACGGGAACCACCTCTCTCTATGGTTTTAGGAGGTTGAGGTGGTAAATCTGATGTGTTCCACCTCAATCCATTTGTTTCACCTCATAATCGATTTCCCCAACTCACCGTGTGACCTCAAAGGGTCCTTGCCACTTGGCGAGTAATTTGTGAGGTGTGGGGAGCAATACAAGGACTTTATCTCCCAGTGTAAATTTCCGTAGTCGTTATACAGCCGACTTTGACGTTCTTGAGCCTGTGTTAATTGCCCCAGTGTGTGGAGTTTTGCTTTCAAGTCAAGAACATATTGAATTTCTTTTTTGCTGTTTAAAGGTCCCTTCTCCCAATTTTTCCATAGGACATCGAGCACGCCACGCGGTCGATGCCCACACAATAATTCAAATGGGGAGAACCCCATGGAGGCTTGCAGGACCTCTCGCACTGCAAATAACAGGGGTTCGACCCACCTGTCCCAATTCCGAGCGTCTTCGTGCACAAACTTACGAATCATATTCATTAGGGTCTGATTAAATCGTTCGACCAAGTCGTCTGTTTGGGGGTGGTAAACGCTGGTACGAATCGATTTAATCCCCAATAATTTGTACAGTTTGCGTAGTGTACGTGACATAAACGTAGTACCCTGATCAATGAGGATTTCTTTCGGAATCCCCACTCAGGAGATAATTCTGAAGAGTGCCTACGCAACACTTCACGCTAAAATGTTGTGCAGAGGCACTGCTTCCGGATATCGCGTCACGTAGTCCACTAGAACCAACACAAAGCGATGCCCACATGCCATCCCCTCTAATGGCCCGATGAGGTCCATACCAATTCTTTCGAAGGGGACCTCGATCAATGGAAGTGAGCACAATGGTGCTCTTGGGGTGGCCGATGGATTCACCAGCTGACATTCACGGCATGCCGCACACGACCTGCGATCATCCCTGCGAATGCACAGGCAATAGAATAGTTATTTCCTGCCCTAAGTGACCCGCCATCGGATTATAATGAGCCGTCTGGAATAACATTTCCCGACGGCTCTTCGTTACTAACAATTGGGTTGTTATTCTCCTTTGTCTAAGTGTCCTGCACCACTTGATACGACGATCCTTGATAATCAAAAAATATGGGTATGCGAGTGCACTGTCTGGCTGGAGGTGTTGACCATCAATCACTCTGCTGGCAAGGGTCTTGAATACTTTGGCCAGTGGCGAGGTCTCCATGAAGGCGTTTTCTTCCTCATCCTGGGTGTTGGCACCACTGTAACAAATCACTCGCTTTCTTGTGAAGGAAGCAGGAGCCGGATAAACAATCCAGCGTAAGTCTTTATTTTACACTCTTTTTAGTGCAACACACACAGGTTTGTTTTTCAGCACAACAAATGTACACACACATGAACACTGCTGTGTGCGTCTCTCTCTCTTTCTCTCTCTGGTGGTATGGACTGCCCTTTTATCTCTCTCCAGCTCTCACTGCAACACAAAACAGCTGTTAGAGATCATTTCCCTCAGGTGCCAATTCCTCTCCCGGCCTCGCTCTCCACAGATGTCGCTCTGCCATGCCCCCATCTCCACAGCGATTAATTGTGATTAATTTGATTAATTAATCGGCATATGATTTAATTAATTTGATTTTAAAAAGTGTCATCGATTGACAGCCCTAATTTAAAACTACATTTTATGTCCAACAAAAAATTGTCTAATAAAAACTGCATAGTTAAGTCAAAATGATTGTGGAAACATTTTTTAAGCACTTTGAACAGACTTTGAAATAGCCCTCTTGTGTTTACATGAATTGCTTCAAATTTCTTTAGAATAATTTCAAGACACTGCTGATGTAAAATTGTAAAGGAATATTTGATATCTTAAATACTGTTACCATAGCAATGCATTCATTGTTATTATTCCTTTCTTCCTATATTTGGGTGTTTTTGAAGCTCTTGGCATGCTTAAAATTTCATGAAATTTTGTACACACATCAGAGCCGTCAGCCATTAGGACTGTACAAAAGTTCACACATAGCGTGTGTGTGTTGGGGGGGGGGGTCTCTGTAGCACCCCCTTTAACCCTCTGGGGTCTGAGGGTGTTTTGGGCCCTGGTAAGTTTTGACATGCCTTGACATTTGTGCTTTTTTCAGTTGCTTAAAAACATAGTAATGGCTAAAGTCTGATAACACTGTATTCAGCACAAACTGGGCTATAATAATATGTGAACAAAATGTATATACATGTTTATATTTTTGAGAAAATAACATTTATGTGTGGTTTTTGAAAAAACAAACATTTTAAGTCACTGAAATAAGGCCATATAACACATACTAAATATTTGTTCACAAGACTTTGGAGAACTGGATCTTGTAGCCTAGAGTTTTTGGTACAAAATGATGTGAAATATGAATATTGACTCCCACTGCTGTGTGTCGCTGAGTGATGATTACTAAATTCAGGCTATTCCAACCATTCATCACTTCTGTCCACTACGATGGACTTAACAGGGGATAAACTGCTGCCAACTCCAACCGTAAAAAAACATGGGATACTTTACTGGCCACTGTGTGAACCTTGGAATTAGGATGGACTTCACTAGAAATTAACTGCCACAAGCTTCCAGCCAGACTGTGATGCCCCTTGCTGACCTCTACCTGCATCATCTTGGTCATATGATGGAATACACTCTCTCTTAAAATGGAATACGTATAGAGTAAATTAATTGCCAACTAAAGCCTTCATCAGCCAAATAACAAAGGACACTACATCTATGTGCACATCCACAGTCAGACTTCAAAGACTTTGTCATTAATCTTACAGTTCATCAAAATTTAGTTTAAACATTTGCCACCAACATCTTCTCAGTTTACTAATTTAAACCAAGACTTGTATTACACATGGAGAACTAATGTTGCCATTACATTCATGCTTTTTAGTCAGAGGGGAACTGCCTGGTTTCCCCGAGGTTATTTTTCTCCATTACCTACATTTTAAGGAGTTTTGTCACAGTTTGGCATGCTCACTGGGGGCCTAAAGACAAGTAATATATGTACAGTGTGTGTGTATGTGTATATGTATATGTATATATATATATATATATATATATATATATATATATATATATATATATATATATATATATATATATATATATATATATATATATATATATATATATATATTATACATACAGGGTTGGGGAGTAACAGAATACACATAACTGGAATACGTATTTAAAATACAAAATATATGTAACTGTATTCCACTACAGTTATAATTTAAATCATTGGTAATTAGAATACAGTTACATTCAAAAAATATTTTGATTACTGAAGAGATTACTTTGCATTTTATTGTCATTTGTTTCATTTAATATTTAGTCTTTTCTGATGGAAAAATGTATACATATAAATGATGCAATCCAAAGTTCATTTGGACAGCGGTGAAACACTTTCCTATGATGTGTTCATACGAGCAGACAGAGAAGTAAGTTTGGAGCAGAAGAAATAGAAATAAACCTTGTGTAAATTGTCAGCTCTACGCTAAGCTAAAACGCTATTTCTAGCCATTTTACAAAACAAAAATTTTTGTATTGTTTTCCTGTAAAAATATCTAAAAATCCGTAAAACAAGATCAGTTTGATTTATCTTGTTTTAGAAACAACACTGCATAAGATATTTAGGTTTTTCAGAGAATGTATTTTTAACATTTAACAGTTTTTATAGTCAAAACAAGTGGAAAAAAAATCTACCAGTGCTGAAGAAGTAATCCAAAGTATTTAGAATACGTTACTTACCTTGAGTAATCTAACGAAATATGTTACAAATTACATTTTACAGCATATATTCTGTAATCTGTTGTGAAATACATTTCAAAAGTAACCCTCCCAACCCTGTATATGTATGTGTGTGTGTGTATATATATATACACACACACACACACACACACACACACATATATATATATATATATATATATATATATATATATATATATATATATATTTTTTTTCAAACCGCACAATGAAGACTTTATGACATTACAGCTTATGATTACAGCATAATTTTCTGTAAAGCAGCTTTGAAACGATGTGTGTTGTGGAAAACGCTATACAAATAAAAATGACCTGACTTGAATTTAAATGAAAAAGCACAGTCTCTGTTATTTGTTATTGGTTATTAGTTAGACAGTCCTAACATTGAGACTTTAAATTCTGCACCCCTTGTTCTGGAGAGAATTGAGAATTATTGGTCAAATTTGTGAAAATCAAACATTTAAGCTCAATTACAACAGTTTAAGAAAAGTTTCAAAAGCACTAATAAAAGCTTATGATGAGACTGAAATTTTTGAAGCAGTCATTCATGCAATTACTCCTGGTGTCATACTGAAAAGTTACCTGGCAAGTACTGTAGATGTGATTTACTGAGTTTATTGAGACAAATAATGACATTTATACTTTTACATAAATTAATTTAGGAGACACTTTTATCCAAAATTACTTACAAAAGTGATTCGTGCTAAGCAGGCAATAATATGAGAAGCACTGTAAAATAAGGTTTAAAATTGAGAGGAAAGTGAGAGACAGTGGTGAAAGAATTATATATATAATTAAATATAATTCATTCCACCAGCAAGGAACTTTGGAAGTGAAAGTCCAGAAAAGTGATTTATTGCCTATGTGAGATGGCACTAAGAGGCGAACGCCAGCTTATGGAAGACACATAGACTTGAAGTAGTGAGTGTAGATAGGGGTGCAACCAGTTGCTGTTCTGTATGCGAGTGTCAATGCTTTGAATTTGACGCAAGCATCCATTGCTGTGACGTGTGACATGCGCTCTCATGGGCTTGTTGAAGAATAAACGTGACGCTGCATTCTGGATAACTGAAAAGTGTTGCAGTAGTCCAGTCTTGGTATAACAAAAGCCTGGACAATGAGTTGTGTAGCATGCTCGGATAAAAAGGTTCCTAATGTTGTACAGTGCAAATCTGCATGACCGGGCCGTCTTTGTGATGTTGTGAAGTTTAACCTGTCATCAAACACTACCCCAAGATTTCTGGCTTTATGAGAACTCCTTACAGAGAAAAGATGCCACAGAACTGTATCACACATTGACTAGTGCAGCCCAACAGCCAAAAGAATCCCCAGTCAAGCTCCTGGTATGTGTCATTTATCTTAAACAAAGATTTCTTTTAACCACTGAAAATGCTAAAGATGGGTTAAAGTTTGATGCTGAACTAATCCAAAGACAGTTTTTGCATGCAGTAATGACAGGTCTACAGGAAGATTGTATTTGTGTTGACCTTAACTGATACCTTCAACATCCAAAAGTGAGTGATGAAACGCTACTAGAGAAAATTAGTCCAGAAAATGAGTACAACCTAGAAATAGAAAGGAGAAGCAAATTGTCAGCTGGGAGGAGGGTGTAAGTGGCTGTAGCCCAGGACGAGGAGAACAATAATGCACAGCAGATCAGTGGAGCCAAAAAAGAAAAAGCTTGCTCCTTTAAGCCCAGTACCCTAGTAGAGAACCTTAATGCTTGAAATAAGGCCATTTGTGAAGCACTGAAAATCCTCTCAACTCAAGTATCCAGTCTGAGCCAAATAACCAGAACTGCACTATTAGGTCTTATTGCTGCCTTTGACACCATTGACCATGTCATTTTCTTGGAAAAGTCTAGAGAGCTATATTGCCATTTTTGGACAGGTATTAACCTGATATAGATCCCACTTATCAGAATGCTACAATTTTGTTTGTGTAAATTAAGAACTGTCAAATCGAACACAAGCTAAGTATAGAGTGCCACAATGTTCTGTATTAGGTCCTCCACTGTTCTCCTTGTAAATTCTTTCAGTGTTTTCAGTGTTAAACTAATGACACTCAGTTTGCATTTTCTCCATGCCTGACAAAACTGTCTAATTCTCACAAGTAAGCATAGTATATCATTGATATCAAAGACTGGATGGCCATTCATTTTATTCTATTAAATTCGGACAAAACGGAAGTATTTATTCTACACAACCTGAGTGTTACACTTGATAGCATTTGTCCTTTAAAAATCACATCGCATGTTTCTAGGACAGCATTCTTCCACCTTAGAAATATTGTTAAGCCTCAACACATGCTCTTTGTTTCTGATGCAGTAAAGCTAATTTATGCATTCATGACCTCAAGTCTTGATTATTGTAATGCAAATCCAGGTGGATGTTCTGCAAGGTGGATGTCCTACAGACTCGATGACCAAGCTTCAGTTGGTTCACAATGCAGCAACTAGAGTGCTTACTAGATCCAGAAAATATGACCATATTAGCCCACTTTTATCATCACTACATTAGCTGTCTCTTAGGTTTCAAACTATTAAAAACTCTGCTACTTATAAAGCTCTGAATACTCTAGCTTCTCAGTACTTAATCTTTTTGCACGAACCATCAAACGGAGTGATTACACTAGGCTGGGCTCAGAGGCTTATGATCAAACTTGTGCGATTTGCATTCATGTTTACCAACAGAGAGGGACTGAAGTGGTGGTCATAATGAATCAGCTGCTTAAATAGTCTTTTCAACATCATAATATCATTGGAATGTAAACAACGTGGTGGTACGCATACCTGGCAATCGCGTTTGCGATCACATCTTATCTATCTTAATCAATCAATATAAACATCTAAAAACCACATTATATGTTTGAAATGTTGTTCTCCAGTGCATTGAAAGGAAAATATAAACACAAAGTCTAAGTGATTTGCAATATGCTCACCATTTAAATTAAACTGCCTGCTTATCTTCACCAATAATATGTATGATTTTATATGTAAATAATTAGTTGAAGAATATTGGCTGTGTTTGACCACCAAAATAATGTAGGGAAATATATGCAAGACAAATGACGAGCAGATTGAAAATCTGATTAAAATTCTTCAACATTAAATATGTAAAACAACAGGCTCATTGTATCTGCTAATAATTTATATGAAAGGAATTTAGCTCAAGAAGGGAATTATGCTTAATTTGGGGAATATTGACAGAATTAATGTTTACGCCTGATCAACCTGCAGTCAGTGCGGGGTTGATGTGATGTATCTGTTAACCCTTTAGGGTAATACTATTCTCATGGCCATTGAAAATAATATCAAAAATATGTTGAAATATTGTTTGAGCATGTGGCATAGTTCTTAAATTCAAGTGACAAATGTATTTATCAGAATATACCACAGTCAACTTCTCTTTGAACACAAACAAAATGTATTGGCTAATCTACAACATAAAACTAAACTAACACACATCAGACAAACATGAACAGGTTAATGAATGAGTTTTGACAGAGAATGAATGAAAATAATCTGTAACAGGAAAATGAACTTTGAGTCTATAGGCCTTGCCTTAGTATGCCGTGATTTGAGATCGGGTTACTCCAAATTATTTATTAATAAAGCACCAGATTTCAGCAAAAGTCTGGAGGCAATTGTATTTGCATTACGTTGAAGTCCTTGATGTCCTTTGGCTTGGCTTGTGGAAGTTTGTGTTTAGTTAGATGATCCTTAAGTTCTGATGCAGTTGGAGGGTCGATTTCTGCCGAAATCGATTATGCACGTTGGATTGATGATGGAAAGACCATCGGAGCCTCTGAGGCTGCAAAAGGCTTGTGACTTCTTCATTCTAGAGATGTCTGGAACTCTGAACACGAGGAATCCCATGAGGGTAAGCCTCGGCTCACCTTGAGAGTTTCAGAACTAATGTGATGATAACATGCAAACTTGTCTGCCAGAACAGGAGAACTACAGGTGCTGGTCATATAATTAGAATATCATCAAAAAGTTGATTTATTTCACTAATTCCATTCAAAAAGTGAAACTTGTATATTATATTCATTCATTACACACAGACTGATATATTTCAAATGTTTATTTCTTTTAATTTTGATGATTATAACTGACAACTAAGGAAAATCCCAAATTCAGTATCTCAGAAAATTAGAATATTGTGAAAAGGTTCAATATTGAAGACACCTGGTGCCACACTCTAATCAGCTAATTAACTCAAAACACCTGCAAAGGCCTTTAAATGGTCTCTCAGTCTAGTTCTGTATGCTACACAATCATGGGGAAGACTGCTGACTTGACAGTTGTCCAAAAGACGACCATTGACACGTTGCACAAGGAGGGCAAGACATAAAAGGTCATTGCAAAAGAGGCTGGCTGTTCACAGAGCTCTGTGTCCAAGCACATTAATAGAGAGGCGAAGGGAAGGAAAAGATGTGGTAGAAAAAAGTGTACAAGCAATAGGGATAACCGCACCCTGGAGAGGTTTGTGAAACAAAACCCATTCAAAAATGTGGGGGAGAACCACTACGCACAGACGTATGCAAGACATGGGTTTCAGCTGTTGCATTCCTTGTGTCAAGCCACTCTTGAACAACAGACAGCGTCTGAAGCGTCTCGCCTGGGCTAAAGACAAAAAGGACTGGACTGCTGCTGAGTGGTCCAAAGTAATGTTCTCTGATGAAAGTAAATTTTGCATTTCCTTTGGAAATCAGGGTCCCAGAGTCTGGAGGAAGAGAGGAGAGGCACACAATCCACGTTGCTTGAGGTCCAGTGTAAAATTTCCACAGTCAGTGATGGTTTGGGGTGCCATGTCATCTGCTGGTGTTGGTCCACTGTGTTTTCTGAGGTCCAAGGTCAACGCAGCCGTATACCAGGAAGTTTTAGAGCACTTCATGCTTCCTGCTGCTGACCAACTTTATGGAGATGCAGATTTCATTTTCCAACAGGACTTGGCACCTGCACACAGTGCCAAAGCAACCAGTATCTGGTTTAAGGACCATGGTATCCCTGTTCTTAATTGGCCAGCAAACTCGCCTGACCTTCACCCCATAGAAAATCTATGGGGTATTGTGAAGAGGAAGATGCGATATGCCAGACCCAACAATGCAGAAGAGCTGAAGGCCACTATCAGAGCAACCTGGGCTCTCATAACACCTGAGCAGTGCCACAGACTGATCGACTCCATGCCACGCCGCATTGCTGCAGTAATTCAGGCAAAAGGAGCCCCAACTAAGTATTGAGTGCTGTACATGCTCATACTTTTCATGTTCATACTTTTCAGTTGGCCAAGATTTCTAAAAATCCTTTCTTTGTAATGGTCTTAAGTAATATTCCAATTTTCTGAGATACTGAATTTGGGATTTTCCTTAGTTGTCAGTTATAATCATCAAAATTAAAAGAAATAAACATTTGAAATATATCAGTCTGTGTAATGAATGAATATAATATACAAGTTTCACTTTTTGAATGGAATTAGTGAAATAAATCAACTTTTTGATGATATTCTAATTATATGACCAGCACCTGTACATAGAGCTGAGCCTCAGCCCTTTTCCAGAGAAGAAACCAAATAACTAACTGTTGTTTGAGGTGGGGTGTTTTGTGTAGTTGAGGTTGGCTGCACCCCAAAGGTAATTTGAGCCAATCAGAAGTGCTCAACTCTCGGTCCTCCCTCAAGGTGATTTTATTGTTCTTTGTGTTAAAATTCCCTCAGTTTCTCACTCAAAAAAGGGCAATGTTTGAGTCATGAACTTTATATCTTAAATAAAATAGATTATAACGTTAAAATGAATTCACCCATTGTTCTCTTCATGGAAAGACAAGCTTTTACATATCAAACACAATATAACAGCTCTGAGTAATAGTTGACTATTAAAACATGGATAATACAAGATTAAAAATCATAAGCATCAGTTATAGAAGTGATTACAAGTCATCACACACGTTAAAGGTCACATAAGCTGTAATCATTTGTATAAGATGAATTTGTTCATATTTAGTATCAAAAATAGACTGTGCATTGTGCAGTGCAAAATTTTGATACAATTGAGTCTTTTGTTAAAGTTCAAAATATATGTATATGCATTGTAAAACTGTAAAATTGTCTTTTGAAGAGACAAGAAACACATGTAAGTTTGTGTCCAACTAAAGGAGAATACAAAAGGATCACTCCAAAGAAAGTTTCCAAGGCTCTCTCTTGTCTTGAAGTTTAAGCATGTGATGGTCAGGCTTCCACAGGAAATGTCTCATGCTCCCTTATTAGTCTATTTTTTTTTAATGTGTAGCAAATTATATCGTTATATCAAAGGACAAAGACTGGTTTAGTTCTGAGTGGGGTTTTGGGGGAAGGTTGTGTTTTTCTGGACAAACTTCCTTTGTTTTCTGACAGTTGACAATCCGCAGAGCAACTTTTATAGTCTCTTTTCAGGCCTTTTAGCTCATTTATGCCCAGTTTTTGGTAGACTTGTGGGCGTCTCCTTGGCAAAGTCTTTAATTTATGACATTGAGGAATTTTGGGGGCCTCTGTATAATTTCTGTCTTAATTCTTCTGCTTCTTCAGGTCCTCAGTTCTTACAGCATCTGCTGTGAAGTGTAAGGTGGCATTAAAGAACTCGTGCTGGAGGATAAATCAGTACAGGAAAAACTTGTGTGCGAATGGGTTAAGCAATCTTCTGTCATGCTATATTCACGCAAAATACTTCTTATATTCTATAACTGTGCTTTACAATAAATTGAATGGCATCTACTCAAAAAAAAAATTCCATTTGCTTCCTCGTCTTATCCTTGGGAATCCCATTCCAAGGTTATCAGAGCCTGTCAGATCCAAATAATATGAAACAAATAGACAATAAACTACTTCAAGGTAGGGTTGCTACTCTTCCTCATAACCTGGACCTGTAGCAACTGGTTAATATGGGCTTTAACTACCTCATACTTAGTAGGTGTAATGCATCTATAACACTGTCTGACTGGGACATCATCCATCATCGGAATGGCATGGGATGAGGATGATACAACCCAAATCCCCTTCATGGGCAGAGAAGTCAGTGTGATATTTCTGCTGCAAAGACCTTACCTGACCTTGTTATTGTATCTGATTGGGTGGAAACAGTGGCTACAGTCATTTCTGTGACACATGTAGGCAAACTAACTATAGGCTTAACTTACAATACCAAGGGTTTTGTGAGAATACAGATGTATATAATTAGTCATGACATTAACTACTGGGAAATAAACAACACCTCTGTTCACTCTCAGTACAGGAAGGCCTCACCCTTATGTAAAACCTAAATAAACATAAAGAAACAAGGGAAATATTGCTTAAAATGATTGCATAGGAACTTCACACTGGCAGAGTGGAGAAGATGTTTTAAAATGAGCAAGGCTGGCCATTTCAGGACATACTACTCCATACTAGAATCAGAATGAAGCATTGCAGCCAAAATACAGACATACTATATGCAGAGTAAGCATGCATAAAACATACCTCCAGATCAACAGAAGAGAAGCTGAGTTAAAGATTTACAGCCACACAAAAATATATTTTGGGACCGGACTGTTAATACACACCTTACTGAGCCAGAAGGATCAGTGAAATGTGGCAGTATTCCTAAACATAAATGCAGGCATGCTTTTTCTGGGTTTAAAGAGCCTAATGTCATGCATTTCGATAGCTTGTGTGCAGCAAGACACCGAAGAGATGATTCCGTAAAAGAGCAGGCACTAATACCTTTACTGTCACACTCTAAACATGACATTGATTGCATGGTCATGTATTTAGCCCCAGAATGACTTTACAACATAGATAAACATGCATGATTGATTCTCTCTTAGATTGAAAACCTTCAGGAGCAGTTAAAGGACATGGACAAACAGCTGGAAGGTCTAGGGAACAAAATGACAGCTCTGCAAGCTGACTCAAGCAATACGGACACAGCACTCATCACACTGGAAGAGGCTCTGTCTGAGAAGGTACTAGATTGATGTATGTGCGAGAAAGAAGAAACATCAATGTGTTTATTTATCGTCAGTTAAATCATAAGGAAAAAACCAAATCAAACTTATTGTTTTTTGTTTTGCGCTTACACTGCTGTACAAACTTTTACACAATATTCAAACTATTACACAGTATACACATTTACATTTGATAAATTTTGACAAACTAATTTCTAATTTCTGTCATTTTCAGGACACTGTTTGTCTCGCATCCGCAAGTGTCTGACTGACAAGTTTCTAAAAAATGTAAACTGTTTAGATGCTGCTGATCGCAGTAGGCCTGCCACTCCACTCGTGTTCGCCTTTCATGCAGATGTTGGGTGATATTTTACTTGTTAAGCTTTGATGATTATTCAATTCCACGTTCACTGGGCCTCATTCATGAAACACGAGCAGAACGAATTTTTGTGTAAATCATTTGTGAAGCCGGTCTGATGTAAATTTTAGGATTCATTAAAGTTTTCGTATTTTCAAAATGTTAGTTGGATCGAACAAAATTTACACCTGCTCCCAACTATGTGTATATTGTAAGACATCTGAACATGTTGTGTTCCTTCAGGCAAACTGCTATTACATGCTACTGCTGCTACTACATTTTGATAGAAGTAAAATTAAATAAGTAATGAAAAAATTTACTAATAATTAAAAGTGTGAAATTAACCTTAAAAAAAAAAACTAAAAAAAAACTGGTATTTATAAATGTTGCTTTGCTGCTTGCATTTATTTTTTCAAAGTATAGTTTTTCCCCAAATCTGCTTATCCAGTTAGGGGCAGTTCTTTGGACGGAAATACCTTGTTGATGAGAGAGGTCAACAGAGAATGGCCAGAATTGTTCAAACTGACAAAGTCTATGGTAACGCAGATAACCGCTCTGTACAATTGTGGTGAGAAGAACAGCATCTCAGAATGCTATTCTGAGATGTGGGTTGGTGCTGTTTTGGCGGCACGAGTCGGACCTACACAATATTAGGCAGGTGTTTTGTTTTTTTTCTCCCCAGTTTGGAATGCCCAGTTCCCAGTGCGCTCTAAGTCCCCATGGTGGTGTAGTGATTCACCTCAATCCGGGTGGTGGAGGACGAATCTCAATTGCCTCCGCATTTGAGACCTTCAATCTGCGCATCTTATCACATGGCTTGTTGAGTGCATTACCGTGGAAACATAGCACGTGTGGATGCTTCACGGTATTCTCCGCGGTGTCCATGCACAACTCACCACGCACCCACCAAGAGCGAGAACCACATTATAGCAACCACGAGGAGGTTACCCCATGTGACTCTACCCTCCCTAGCAACCGGGCCAATTTGGTTGCTTAGGAGACCTGGTTGGAGTCACTCAGCACACCCTAGATTCGAACTCGCGACTCCAGGGGTGGTAGTCAGGGTCTTTACTCGCTGAGCTACCCAGGCCCCAGGCAGGTGGTTTTAATGTTGTGGCTGATCAGTGTATATATATTACTGTTCACACAGATGTTAAAAATGTCCTATTCTCGATGTGAATCACCTGATGCCATGCGAGGTTCGGACGTGTGAACCACAAGCTATGCGCACTTTGCTAGTTTTGATACTTTTAATGATATAAACCGGTGAGATTTGACACACCCTGACCCATAACTGTTCTAGGAAGACAACATGTCAAAGAATTCAAAATCCTCAGGCTCTGGAGACATTAAAAGACGTGCTCAAGCTGATGGCCCTCCAGAGGCCTCGGACCAGGGACTCAATTTGGCCAGTGCGCTGGGGGAGATTTAGCGCCAACTGTTGGGCATGTCGGCAATGCTGGCGAAGGTCATTGCTGACTTGGAGGATCTTGCTGCAATATGTCGATCGATCACCGCAATGGAGATGAAATTCACTGATGTGTTTACAAGAGTGGCAGATGTTGAGAAACGGATCGATTATCTGGAGTCATCAGAGAGGGAATTAGCTGCTAATCCGCTAGCGACCAAAGCGGACTTGGACCGTGTCTGGGAAAAGTTGGAGGATATGGAAAATCGTAGTCAGCGGAACAACGTCCGAATTGTTGGAATTCCTGAGCGAGCAGAGGGTCAGAATATGGTGGAATTTCTAGATGGGATCTTTTTTTCGATTCTGTTCAACATAACAGGCCATTAGCTGGAAATCAAGCGAGCTCACAGGGTTCCGGCTCAGCGATCCGCTGAGGGAGACAGGCCCCAATCAATTCTGGCCAAATTTCTGAGATAATCCAATAAAGATCTTGTGTTACGTGAGGCGAGGAGTAAAGGAAGGAATTCTTGAAAGAACTACAACATTTTCTTGTTCCCAGACTTTGCAAATTTGACAAGAGAAAAACGCAATCAGTTCAAGGAATGCAAGAAACTCTTACTTGAATGGAAGGTCGCTTTGCACTGATCTTCATGGCCAAATTGAGAATACATTTATTTTACATTTACATTTATTCATTTGGCAGATGCTTTTAACCAAAGTGACTTACAAAAGAGGAAAACAAAAGCAAATCAACTTAAGGAGATAGTGGTATGAAAAGTGCCATACTACAAAGTTTCACTAGCATCAGAATAGTATTCAAAACAGATTAAAAGTGCAACAAGAATTATATATATTTTTTTTAATTATTAATGACTGGTTAAGTGCTCATAGAAAAGATGTGTTTTTAGTCATTTTTTGAAGACAGAGAGTGAGTCAGCTTCACGGATGGAGTTGGGAAGGTCATTCCACCATCGTGGTATGATGAGCGCTGAAAGTCCGGGAAAGTGTTTTGGTGCCTCTTTGTGTTGGTACAAAAAGGCAACGTTCCTTAGCCGACCGCAGGACTCTAGTGGCGCGTTGCTCTGCATAAATTATTTTAGGTATGCTTGGGCAGACCCAGTGACTGTTCTATTTGCCAGCATCAGAGCTTTGAATTTGATACGTGCATCAACCGGCAGCCAGTGGAGAGAGACAAGGAGTGGTGTAACGTGCTCTTTTTGGTTCATTAAAGACCAGAGGTGCTGCTGCATTCTGGATCATTTGCAGGGGTCTAATTGCACATGCAGGGAGGCCTGCAATGAGAGCTTTACAGTAGTCTAGTCTAGTTATGACAAGTGACTGGACAAGCAGTTGTGTGGTGTTGGGCCTCATGTATTCAGATAGAAGATAAAGGCAGGCCTTACAAAGTCGTAAAACCTAACTCAGCCCCCACACACCAAGTCGTAAATTACACTGATAAAAATCACGCCAAAATCAAACAAAGGGAGTCCAAAACAGACTACAAATCCCATGAAGCCTTGCTCACTAAAGGATCGAACTCTCAACTCCTATTGGATGAGGCACACAACAGAACGTCCTTCAAACCATGACATCATCAGGAGTAGAAATACCTCTGAAATGCTTCCGGGATTTGCTTCCAGCAACTTTGTTTGCAGTGTGTAGACGCAACTCATCGCTGCTCTCAGGTGCAACCTCGTGGCACAAGGAAGTAACGTCCGACTTGAAACTGTGGCCATACAATCTCCATCTCGCTGGACGAGTTGAGATTACTCTGTGTTCAACCGAACACTCTAATGGATCTGAAGGAGACCGTCGAGCAATCTGCATCTTCATCCGTTTGCCTGCAGAAGTGAAGAGATTAAAGATTTCTCTTCCATCTTCAATCAAGTCGACATTTCTGAGTTCTCCGCCAGCCCGCCGAGAATCAACAGTCATGCCCGCCAACAGAGCGAGGAAACGGCCTCCCGTCATCACCTGAGCCTCAAGGAACCGGGTCGGAATTAAAGGATGGATGAACACACATTCTGTCCTCATGCGATTCAAGTAAGAGGTTTAAGTCTGGGCAGAGATATAATATTATAGTGTGTTATTCTTGTGTTTCAAGGTTTTTTTTTGCTTGTACAGTTTACGGACCGCCATGTCCGCTCATTATTAATACTCAGGGTATTAATTATCACAAATTTGTTTTGCTGTATTGTGGTCCAACCAAATTGGACTGTTGTGCATTTTCGCCATCGTGGGTGAAACCGGCAAACTGAGTTATCCATTAAAGAGTCAAAGAACGTGGGACTTTTACGAGCCATCCACTGCGTCTCTGAGTGATAAACTAACAGCTGCTTTCTCTCCCACGATCGCGAAATCGGCTTTAGGGCCGTCACTTAATTCTCTCTCTCTCTCGTAGTAACCACACACACACACACACTTTATGTGTTATAGGATTATTTTTATTTCCATATCTAATCATATCACTGTTTAGTTTGTAGTTGTAAGTCGGAAGTTTATTGACTGCATTGTATTAATTATTAATTGATATTACTGCATAAATAAACTTTGTTTATATTACAAAGAGAAGTGTTTTGGTTTGTTTTGCATATGCCTGTGTCATGCTGATGGGATGTCAGTGCTCAGATTCAAGCCTTCATTCATTGTTTTGTTTTTTCCGAAAATCGATATTCTTCAGATGTCGATTTTCCTAAGAAAACAATCTAATATTGAGACTGTTTTACTATCTGGTTATTAGTCCCTGATTCCAGGGTGGTGCCCCATCAATGTTAATTCTTATTAATATTCTGTTGATTTTTGATAATTGATAATTATCTTTGATGATTGTTGAATTTGAATGATCAATAAGCTAGTGTTAATTTTAATTAATGTTTCATCGATGTTAACAATTAACGATTATCTTTGATAACTGTTGATTTAAAGGATTAAAAAAGCTAACATTGATTCTCATCAATGTTCTATTGATTTTAATAATTAATAATTATCTTTGATAATTATTAATTATTGCTTATAACCAAACCCGCTCCTAAATGTAGCACGCTACATTTACTGGAGAGGTTTTCATGAGTTAGATTCAATTAATTAATTTAAATATTAATTAATAACTAAAGAAATAATTAATAATTATTTCTGATAGTAACACTGATCTAAACAACCAGTAAAGCCCTACAGTGGCATGTTCAGAGAGGAAGAGTCTTATCTTCCTGATATTGTAGAGTGTAAATCTACATGATCTTGCGGTCTTTGAGATGTGGTCTGTGAAATTTAGTCTGTTGTCGATGGTTACCCCTAGATTTCTGACCGTTTTGGAAGGTGTTACAGTAGTTGCACCCGTCTGCACAGTGATGTTGTGTTCAACAGCAGGGTTGGCTGGAAAGACAAGGAGTTCAGTCTTGGCTGGGTTGAGTTGCAGGTGGTGTTCCTTCATCCAGGTCGAGATGTCTGCCAGGCAGGCTGAAATTCGATCAGTCACTGTGGTGTCGTTGGGCTGGAAAGACAAGTAGAGTTGCATGTCATCAGCGTAGCAGTGCTAAGAGAAATTATGTGCCTGAATGATGGGTTCCAGTGATGTTGTGTATATAGAGAAGAGAAGTGGCCCAAGCACTGATCCCTGAGGTACCTCAGTAAGTAGCTGATGTGGCTTGGAGAGGAGGAGTTTAGAGACCTCAGTGTCAGAAAGAGGAGAGAACATAGAGACAGAAGAGTTGCATACAGGGGACAGGCGTTTGACAGGGTGTGGTGCTGAGAATGTATTGCTGATGGCTGTAACCTTATTAGTAAAAAATGTGGCGAAGACATCTGCTGTCAGTGACGTGTCAGGTGGTGGAGGGGGAAGGCAGAGACGTGTGTTGAATGTTCTAAACAAGCTGCGAGTGTCTGTGGTGCTGTTGATCTTGTTCTGGTAATAGGAGGTTTTTGCAGATTTAATGTTATCTGAAAAAGTTGCAAGCAGAGACTGATATTTACCTAGATCTGCTGGATCTTTAGATTTCTGCCATCTCCTCTCAGCTGCCCTGAGGTCAATCCGATGTTCACAAAGGACATCAGACAGCCAGGGGCTGGGTGGTGTAGTATGTGCTGGCCAAGAGGAGATAGGACAGATGTTGTCTAGACAGGTTGTTAAAGTAGAGCTTAGTGTGTCTGTGGCAGTGTTTACATCCAGGGTGGAAAATAAGTTTTGTGTGGGAAGAGAGGTAGATACAGCAGTGGAAAAGCGCAAGGGTGAAAGAGAACGGAGGTTACGGCGAAAGGAAACCAAAGGTGGAGTCTGTTTTAATGTAGATAATGTTTAATGTTTTAATTAACGATAGTTTTACACACACTGGACAACCAACTCTAAATCTAGCAGTGAATACCCTGGGACAAGTCAAAACAATATAGCGCACACCAACACACCTTTAAGCGACGCGAGTTCAAGACAGTAAACAAACAGCACAAGTCTAGCAATGAATACCACTCTTCAACAAAGTAAAACAATGAAATAAACTCACACGCAACTGCAGATTCCTGTAGATAGATCGCTTCTCCTGAATAGATGCTAAAGATGGCCGCAAAGCATTTACTTGTCCCCAACAAGCATTGTCCTTCATGAAGTCAGTGGAGTAAGTCATTGTGTGATGCTCACGTTGCAGCTGAGTGGACCGACTCACTTAACATCCACTTGACCATCCGAGGAAGCTGGGTGCCTTTTTTTGCTTCTTTTTGTGCTGGTTCCGCTTAGCGGCTGGAGTTTGTTTTGTGTAGCAACACTCATTCAAGAAACTCTTGCACTGACGGAAATTCGCTTTTGCACTGATGTTCTCGGCCAGGTTGAGAATAGATGCTAAGGATGGCCGCAAAGTATTTACATGTCCCCAACGGGTGATGTCCTTCATGGAGTCAATGGAGTGAGTGGGTCATTGTGTGGTGCTCGTGTTGCAGCCGAGTGGACCTGACTCACTGAACATCCACTTGACTGTCCGAGGAAACTGGGTGCCTTTTTTTGTATGTTTCTTTTTGTGCTGGTTCCGCCTAGTGGCTGGAGTTTGTTTTGTATAGTAACACTCCTTCAGGACAGTTATGTGGATGAATCCTCATGTTTTTTGTGTTTATCCCGCCTATTTGGCTGGAGTTTGTTTGAAAAATTTTCTTCTGTTATGTAATTCTGTCTCACAAAATTTGTATAGAAGCACTGGACTTGAGCAATCTGATGGCAAAGTTGTCGCTCATAGGCGTACATGGACTGTATGAGTTTTGAGGGATGGACACCGGTTGCCGCTGTTGTGCGCGGGGTTAATGCGCACGTTTTTCTTTTTTCTGTTTTTTTTTTTTTGTTCGGGGTTTGACTGTTGCACCAATGTTGGAATGTGGTCTTTATAATTTTGTTTTTGACACACAATAAATTTTTTCTTATATGTCAATGTCAAATGTTAATATGAGTGAATTGTCTCTCTCCATGTGGAATATAAATGGGCTGGGGCACCCCATAAAAAGAAGGAAGGTTATTTCTTTTCTTACACGTAAGAAATATGATATAATGTTTCTTCAAGAAGATATGGGGTGGATATGTTTTCTTTAGTGCTGGCTCTAGTGTGTCGTAATGAGCTAAAGCACATAACCGGTAATCAGACGGTTGCTGGTTCGATCCCCACATTGTGTCCTTGAGCAAGGCACTTAACTCCAGGTTGCACAGGGGGGATTGTCCCTGTAATAAGCGCACTGTATGTCGCTTTGGATAAAAGCATCTGCCAAATGCGTAAATGTAAATGCTCAAGTAAGATCAGGGGAGTCATTACATTGATAAATAAGCATTTACAATTCAAATGTCTCAAACAGATTAAAGATAAATTAGGAAGAGTCATTATTGTTTTAGCAGAAATTCAGGGGCAAAGGTTGATTTTGGCTAATATTTACGCACCTAACGCTGATGATCTGGGCTTTTTTATAGATCTTGAAGGGATGTTGCAAGCCGCTGGCACCCGTCATGATATAATATTGGGGGAGACTTTAATCTTTTGATGGACTCAGTCCTTGATCATAGTCAAGCAAAAGTGCATAAGCCCCCTAGATCAACATTGACGCTTCACAGGATGTGTAAAAATCTGGGTCTTACAGATATTTGGAGACTTTTGAACTCATCTGGTAGGGACTATACATTTTTTTTATCAGTTCATAAGATTTATTCTAGAATAGATTTTTTTTTTAAATATATCTAAGTCCCTCATTTCATCTGTTGTTGATTGCTTAATTGGAAACATTTTAGTCTCAGATCACACCCTGGTGAGTTTAGAGTTGTTGCCACATAAGGAGAAAAAGAAATCATTTAATGATATTAACGAAATGCCTAATGTTATTTACAGCAGCGCCACCTGCTCTGTACTATTTTTGGGAGTAGCATACACCCCCCTAAAGTGGCATATACTTGGGGAGTGGTGATTACTGCTTTTGGAAAAGGTCATGAGGCATCTGTGTATTACTCCCTGCTAATTCAGAGTCTGGGGGACAGTGCTTTAACTTTTATCAAAAGATTAAGGAAAAAGATTTAAACTTGGTATTGGAGGAGGTAGTGTGGCTAGGATTTTAAAAACGTCAAGTCTGCATCTAGAGATGCAAGGGTGCGCCTTAAGCAATTCAAGATTTTACATTGATTCTATTGGACCGCCTCTAGATTATATAGGCTTGGTCTTAAAGACACATCCACCTGGTGACTCAAGATGGCACTGAGTATGGCTGCTGCGTTGCGAGCTCCAACACAACATTGTAGTGTTTTGTTTGTTTTGTTTACAATTCTTATGTTTTTTGTCTTGGATGTTGTCTGCCTTATTGTCTACGACAGACAAACACTTCTGGACATTGGTTCTGCAATTACGCACTGTTAACCGGACTTCAAATTCCTCAATGCTGACCCACTGTTTACAAACACACCAGCGGAGCCCTTTGTCTGGGCAGCCCGGCCGCAGAAATGCAGAAGGAAAAGGGGAAATAAAGCCGGCATTCTCATCAGAGTAAGACGTCACACAAATCGACCCCCGCTACCCAGTATTCTACTGGCAAATTGTCAGTCTCTGGACAACAAGCTCTGTGAGCTGAGAGTGCAGATCTCTTTCCAACAAGAGACAAGGGACTGCTGCATTATCTGCCTCACAGAAACTTGGATGTCTGCAGAGATTCCAGGCTCAACCATCGAACCCGCAGGGTTCTCCGTTCACCGAGCGGACAGAGCGAAATACCTCTCAGGTAAAAGCAGAGGTGGTGGTGTATGTTTTATGATCAACAAATCCTGGTGTGATCAGAGGAACGTACATTCTATCAAGTCTTTCTGCTCTCCTGATCTGGAATTTCTCATGCTTCTGTGTCGACCATTCTGGCTACCGAGGGAATTCACAGCGGTCATTATCACAGCTGTGTACATCCCACCACAAGCCAACATAGACCAGGCACTCAAGGAACTGTATGGGAGTATAAGCAAGCAGGAAACCGCACACCCTGAGGCTGCGTTCATTGTGACCGGGGACTTTAACAAAGCCAACTTCAAGTCAATAGCACCGAAATACTACCAACATATCAGTTTCAACACACGAGGGGACCGGGTTTTGGACCATTGCTGCTCTCCCTTCCGGGATGGCTACAAATCCCTCCCCCGCCCACCATTTGGCAAATTGGACCACTCTTCCGTTCTGCTTCTGCCTGCTTACAGGCAGAAACTGAAACAGGAAGCACCCACCCTCAGAACGATCCAGTGCTGGTCGGACCAATCAGACTCTATGCTACAAGACTGTTTTGATCACACGGACTAGGAGATGTTCCGGTCCGCCTCTGATGACGACATCGAGCTTTAGAGGATCTACCCCAACCAGAAACTTTGGATTAATAGCGATGTTCACACGGCATTTGATGCGTGGACCTCTGCTTTTCATTCCGGGAACGCGGAGGAGCATAAACAAGCCAGTTATGCCCTCCACAAAATTATCAGAGCAGCAAAACGGCAGTACAGGAACAAGATTGAAGGACAGTTTAACACCACCAACTCTAGAAGCATGTGGCAGGGAATTAATATCATCATGGACTTTAAAGGGAATAAAAACTCCGCCGTGAACACCGCTGCCTCTCTCCCAGATGAGCTAAATACTTTTTATGCTCATTTCGAGGGAAATAACACCGCCCTCGCGGAGAGAGCTCTCGCGGCCGAAGCTACAGAGGTTAGTTCACTCTCTGTCTCTGTAGCGGATGTAACCTGATCCTTCCGACGGGTGAATATCCGTAAAGCCACGGGTCCAGACGGCATTCCGAGCCATGTCACCAGAGCGTGCACGAACCAGCTGGCTGGTGTTTTTACGGACATTTTCAACCTTTCCCTCTCTTTGTCTGTAGTCCCCACATGCTTTAAAACATCCACCATTGTGCCTGTACCAAAGCAATCCAAAATCATTTGCTTAAATGACTGGCGTCCTGTTGCTCTGACCCCCATCATCAACAAATGCTTTGAGAGACTAATCAGAGATTACATCTGCTCTGTGCTGCCTCCCTCACTGGACCCATTGCAGTTTGCTTACCGCAACAACCGCTCCACTGATGATGCCATTGCATCTACACTACATACTGCTCTCTCCCACCTGGAAAAAAGGAACACTTGTGTGAGAATGCTGTTTGTAGACTACAGCTCAGCATTCAACACCATAGTGCCCACCAAGCTTGATGTGAAACTCCGGGCTCTGGGCCTTAACAGCTCGCTGTGCAGCTGGATCCTGGACTTCCTGTCAAGCAGACACCAGGTGGTTAGAATGGGCAGTAACATCTCATCACTGACCCTCAACACTGGAGCCCCACAGGGCTGTGTTCTCAGCCCACTCCTGTATTCCCTGTACACACATGACTGTGTGGCAACACACTGCTCCAGTGCCATCATTAAGTTTGCTGATAATACGATGGTGGTAGGTCTGATCACTGACAATGACGAAACAGCCTATAGAGAGGAGGTGCACACTCTGACACGGTGGTGTCAGGAGCACAACCTCTCCCTCAATATTAGTAAGACAAAGGAGCTTGTGGTGGACTTCAGGAGAAGAGAAAGAGAACACAGCCCCATCACCATCAATGGAGCAATAGTGGAGAGAGTCAGCAGCTTCAAGTTCCTCGGTGTCCACATCTCTGAGGAACTCACATGGTCACACTGAGGCCGTTGTGAAGAAGGCTCATCAGCGCCTCTTCTTCCTGAGATGGTTGAGGAAGTTTATAATGAACCGCCACATCCTCACACGGTTCTACACCAGCACTGTAGAGAGCATCCTGACTGGCTGCATCTCCGCCTGGTATGGCAATAGTACCGCCCACAACCGCAAAGCCCTGCAAAGGGTGGTGTGAACTGCCAGACACATCATCGGAGGTGAGCTTCCCTCCCTCCAGGACATATATACCAGTCGGTGTGTGAAAAAAGATCGGAGAATCATCAGAGACTCCAGCCACCCGAGCCATGGGCTGCTCTCACTGCTACCATCAGGCAGGCAGTATCGCAGCATCAGGACCCACACCAGCCGACTTCATGACAGCTTCTTCCCTCCAATCAATCAGACTTTTGAACTCTTGATCTCTCACGATCAATATACATCAGCATTGCACTTTATTAATCTTATTATCTCACACTGGACTGTCATAAATTATATTCTCTCTTAATAACATACTGGAACTGACTATCAACCAACAGCCTGAATGTCAGTACAGTACAATACAACCTACTGTACATTTTATATATACTATATATACTATTTTTTATTGTATAATGTGTATTCTATATTGTGTGTATTGTATACTGTACATTGTATGTTATTATTTGTATATTGTGTTGTGTGTAATTGTGTATATTAGATTTTAAATTGTGTAAATCTGAAGTTTATTGTAAATTGGTATATGTCTCATCACTGTCATGACTGCGATGTTGCTCAGAACTGCACCCAAGAATTTCACACACTATTGCACTTGTGTATATGGTTGTGTGACAATAAAAGTGATTTGATTTGACCTGCTGGCGATGTCAATCGGAAGATGGAGACACAAACCATGTCTTTTGGTTGTGTGTTAAGATCCAAGAGTTTTGGTTGAGGGTTCAGAGTTATATGTGTGATGTATTGGGCACTCAAGTTTCGTTTTGCCCATTTTTTCTGCTCGAGGGACAGAGCGATATGCATCCTTTATTGTTGTTTTGCAGCAATCCAGTGTATTGCTGTCTCTGGTGGGGCATGTAATATGCTGTCTGTGTTTGGGCAGTTCACATGTGAGATTTACCTTGTTAAAATCTCCAAGAATAATAATAATAAGAGAGTCCGGGTGTTGTTGCTCTGTGTCTGTGATCTGATCAGCCAGCTGTTGCAGCGCTGCACTCACACACGCTTGTGGAGGAATATAAATACTCACAAGAACACATGAGGAAAACTCCCATGGTGAGCAGAAAGGTTTGCAGTTTATGAGCACCTCTAAATTAGGACAGCACAACTTCTTCAGCATTGTTACATTTGTACACCAACATTTGTTGATGTAAAAACACGTTGCACCGCCTCTCGGTTTCCCTGTTAACGCCGTGATGCGATCCGCTCTGAAAAGCTGGAAGCCTGGTAGATGTAATGCTCTGTCCAGAATGGCTTCACTCAGCCAGGTTTCCGTGAAGCACAATGCAGCAGAATTTGCAAAGTTCTTATTTTTGCGGGCGAGGAGAAGTAATTAGTCCGTTTTGTTAGGAAGAGAGCGGAGACTCGCTAGACGAATGCTTGGCAGTGCGGTTCGAAAGCCGTGCTGTCGAAGCTTGACCAGTTGCATCTTTTAGCACGCTTGTACAGCACCGCTGCTCCTCCGACTAAAATGTCCAACAGAATGTTAGAGTAATCAAAAACCTGTAAAAGATTGTCTGGCGTGTACTGCCGAATATTCAACAGCTCGTCTCTAGTAAAACTGATCCAAAATAAATTACTAAACACAGGACAAACAAACAAAAAACAGCAAAAGAACTGGAGAGCTCCATAGCGAGGCGGCCATCTTCTAGTCTAATCTTCTGAAGCGCATACATTTCAAAATAAGAGTCCCCGTTGTATGTCAGCCTTTAAAGTTAAAAGTTCCGCTCTATGAATCAAATCTTTTTCTTTTTTCCCCGTGGTTTTTGGTATTTTGGTTGCACCATAAACTACATCTGGAATTTAATTCAGTTTGGACTCTTGTAATCTCTGTCTGGCCCTCTCCATCACAGGAAGCAAAGACAAAGAACATTTAATATAGGTTACCAATTTTAAAAACTATTGGCAGATTAGTTGCCTTTCAACATATTTTTGTATCAGCAAAATCCAATATTGGTTGACCTCTAATTTGTATATATTTATATTATGGTATGTAAACCAATTTTAATCTGATTTGTGTGGAAAACATGCCTTGAGGATTTTAAACTTGCATATATCCTGCCCTTTACTGATAAGCAATGTTAAGGCCATGTTGAATGTGTGTCCCTGCCTGTTTAAGTAAGAGTCAGTGATACATTATTTATTTTGAGATTGTGTGGGTTTGTTTTTGTATGGTATTAATTTTATTTGTTCAGGTCTTGAAAAAGGTCTTAAAAAGACTTAGATTTGATTTTAAAAACCCTGTTACTGACTTAGATCTTTGAATCTCATTCAGCAAAATGAACAAATCTTTATTCAAGTCATTTAGTTCATTAGTCATGTGAGAGCTGCATAGGCTCTACAGGAAACAAAATGGATTATTTCACCTCTCGATTCGGTCTTCGTATCTGAGTCTTTCGTTCATTTTTCATGTGATAACTGCATAGGCTTTGTACAAAAAACATAATTGATTAGTTCACCTCCCGAATGTGTCTTCGTATGAGTCTTTTGTTCATTTGTCACGTGACCACTACTAGGCTCCGCATAGAAGACAAACACTGTTAATTTTTCTCTGAACAGCTTACAGTTCATTGAGTTGCAGTTGTTTGTATCATGATAAATACATGTAGTGTAACAATAAAATACATTTTAAAATCATAAGAATTGTCACGATGAGCTATTTTTATGTATTTAATGCAGGAAGTGTTTACAAGATATTTTGTGCCAATTGTAAAATTAAGTAAAATGGTCTTAGATGACTATTAGTAAATTTAAAGGGAATATCTTTGTCATACTTGAGTTGGGTCTACAGTTCCCAATAAGGACGAAGGACATAAATCATACAACAAGGGGATGCATCATGAGGGAAAAGTAAATTACAGTTGATTCAAAATCAATTCAGTAATCCAGTCAATAATAAGGGGTTTTCTAATAGATTTTATAGTCTATGATATTTTATGAAGAAATGATAAAAGTTGTAAAGTTTGGGACTGGGCTTGAATTTAAGGCATCTTGCTTTATAAATGTTATTTTTTCCCATCATTCTGAAAGTTTAAAGCTTCAACAAACACTTTATTACCAGATTCAATGTTATGGAAAAGAACCATCATGACAAAAATATTCACAAAGTTATACATTGCAAGTAGTAAAAAAGATACAATTTGAGACCAGAAACGCTTCCTGAAACTGTAAAGGCAAAAATACAAACAAATTAACTGCTTGTCTTTAAGGAAGATTGGGAGTATGAACTAATTTCTCTTTCCAATACAGAGTTTTGCAGCTGTCACCTGTTAAATGATCGAAAGACTCAGATCTGCAGACCGACTCGTGAGGTGAACTAATCAATTCTGTTTCCTGTACCGATCCTATGGGTACCTATGCGGCTGTCATATGTCAAATGAACGAAAGTCTCATACCTGAAGACAGACTCGTGAGGTGAACTAATCATTTCTGTTTCCTGTACACAGAGCTGTCCCGCATCAAATGAACGAAACACGAGCACGGAGTGCATGCGCGACCACGACAAAAATAAACGAATCAGTCTCTGAGACTACTTGTTGTTTCGAGTCATATTAAAGATTCGTTCAAAATTAACGAATCGTTCATGAACGACCCATCACTATCCAATATGCCATTTTGAAAATGTTATCGATTTATCGCAAAATGGCACGCTGTTAAACACAATGATTACTTAAGGGGACTATAGTTTACATACACTTAGATTGAAGACATTAAAACTAATTTTTTAACCACTCTATAGATTTTATATTTGCAAACTATAGTTTTGGCAAGTCGTTTAGGACACCTTCTTTGTGCATGTCACGAGTAATTTTTCCAACAATTGTTTGTTTCACATTTAATTGACTATATCACAATTCCAGTGGGTCAGATGTTTACATACACCAAGTTAACTGTGCCTTTAAGCAGCTTGGAAAATTCCAGAAAAGGATGTCAGGACTTTAGACAATTATCAAATTAGCTTCTGATAGGAGGTGTACTGAACTGGAGCTGTACCTGTGGATGTATGTTAAGGCCTACCTTCAAACTCAGTGCCTCTTTGCTTGATATCATGGGAAAATCAAAAGAAATCAACCAAGACCTCAGAAAAAAAAAACTGTGGACCTCCACAAGTCTGGTTCATCCTTGGGAGCCATTTCCAAATTCCTGAAGGTACCACATTCACCCGTACAAGTACGCAAGTATAAACACCATGGGACCATGCAGCCATCATACCGCTCAGGTAGGAGACGGATTCTGTCACCTAGAGATGAACTTAGTTTGGTGCGAAAAGTGCAAATCAATCCCAGAACAACAGCAAAGGACCCTTGTGAAGAAGCTGGAGGCAACAGGTAGACAAGTATCTAAATCTACAGTAAAACGAGTCCTATATCGACATAACCTGAAAGACTGCTCAGCAAGGAAGAAGCCACTACTCCAAAACCACCATAAAAAAGCCAGACTACAGTTTGCAAGTGCACATGGGGACAAAGATCTTACTTTTTGGAGAAATGTCCTCTGGTCTGATGAAATAAAAATTGAACTGTTTGGCCATAATGACCATCGTTATGTTTGGAGGAAAAAGGGTGAGGCTTGCAAGCCGAAGAACACCATCCCAACCGTGAAGCATGCGGGTGGCAGCATAATGTTGTGGGGTGCTTTGCTGCAGAGGGGACTGGTGCACTTCACAAAATAGATGGCATGATAAGGCAAGAAAAGTATGTGGATATATTGAAGCAAAATCTCAAGACATTAGCCAGGAAGTTAAAGCTCTGTCACAAATGGGTCTTCCAAATGGACAATGACCCCAAGCGTATCTCCAAAGTTGTGGCAAAATGGCTTAAGCACAACAAATTCAAGGTACTGGAGTGGCCATCACAAAGCCCTGATCTCAATCCGATAGAAAATTTGTGGGCAGAACTGCAAAAGCGTGTGCGAGCAAGGAGGCCTACAAACCTGACTCAGTTACACCAGTTCTGTCTGGAGGAATGGGCCAAAATTCCAGCAACTTATTGTGAGAAGCTTGTAGAAGGCTACCCAAAATGTTTGACCCAAGTTCAACAATTTAAAGGCAATGTTACCAAGTATTAAAAAGTGTATGTAAACTTCTGACCCACTGGGAATGTGATGAAAGAAATAAAAGCTGAAATAAATAATTCTCTCTACTATTATTCTGACATTTCACATTATTAAAATAAAGTAGTGATCCTAACTGACCTAAGACAGGGAATGTTTTCTATGATTAAATGTCAGATATTGGCTATAGTGTATGTAAACTTCAGACTTCAACTGTATATAGATGCTTATATATATATATATATATATACACACACACACACACACACACACTACCGGTTTTGAAACACTTGACTGAAATGTTTCTCATGATCTTAAAAAATTTTTGATCTGAAGGCGTATGCTGAAATGTTTTTTTGTAGACAAAAATGTAATTGTGCCACCATATTAATTTATTTCATTATAAAACTAAAATTTTATAAAAAAAAAAAAAAAAAAAGTTTTTGAAATTTTGAAAGGGTGACTACTTTGAAGATGCTAAAATATAACACAGTTTTGATTTATTTTGGAATTTGTTTAGTCACAACATAATTCCCGTAGTTCCATTTATGTTATTCCATAGTTTTGATGACTTTACTATTATTCTAAAATGTGAATATATATATATATATATATATATATATATATATATATATATATATATATATATATATATATGTATGTATAATAAAGAATGAGTGTTTCAAAACTTTTGACCGGTAGTGTGTGTGTGTGTGTGTGTGTGTGTGTGTGTGTGTGTGTGTGTGTGTGTGTGTGTGTGTGTGTATATATATATATATATTATACAGGCCTTACTTTCTGATAATTTCAGGTTTCAGATCATTCAATCTGCATAAGATGATGTTTAGTTCAAACAGGTACACAACTTAAAAAGGGTTGACACCCCTGCTCTACAAAATGTCATAGTTAATTGAAATGTTTCTCATGTACTAGCCAGCATATGATCAGTCTCTCCCAGCTCCTCCACTACACTTATGATGCTTAATGAAAGGGAACTGGAATAAGTTTTAAAGTCAGGGACAACAGAAATACACACAAAAGGAACAATGGTTTTACTTTCCAAACATTTGTATTAGGTTTTTCTTAATGTAAAGTAAATTATGCTTTTTTTTTTTTTTTTCTTTTTTTTTTTTTTTACATTACAGTAGGTTGTAAGTGGTTTCAATTTGTTATGGGGTGGCTTGGATGAGTCAGAGACTTCCCAGACTTAAATTTTGCCCCAGTCCAGTCCTGATCTTCTGTGTTTTATACAGAAGCTAAAAAAAAAAAGTCTTCCTTACTCTTAACATTATTCATTTATTTATTCTGATCTTGTAAAACTCTATGAGTAGAAATGCTGAAATGGCAGTTATTCCAAAAGAAATATAATAAGCAGGTGGAATTGTGATCAGTATAATACAAGGGCAGATGATTTATTTTTCAGTTATCAGTTGCCAAGCGCCCCCTGGGGGAAGAAAACATTTTGTCTTATGGTAAAGTTATTAATAAATCCATTTGATGGAATAACTTATAGATATTGCTTTTTTTATTTTTTTTTTTTTTTTTTTTTAACACCTGATCAAGTTTATCACATGACAAATGACTTTATCATTTAACCAGTAATAACTGCAGCTGTAACATTCACAGACACATGTGTGAATAACCAGTCGACCATTGTTTTTGTTTTTTTTGTGGAGGTAAATTTCTAACAATGTCATTATAAAGTAACTGGGCAGTTGAAGTGGTTCCGTCATCCTAAAGAAATTAGCCAATAGTCTTATAAAATTCTGCTAAGCTGAAAAGAAAAAAGCATGTATACATTTTAAATCATATTAAAGCAGATAATTTCTTAAAAGTAATACACTAAGAATAATAGCAGGCAGTCCCATTGCCAAAAATGCATCATTAAAGCCTAGCAACCATATATATTTTGTCCAAATTTTATTTTAACCAAAATTCTGTCCCTTACAATGATCTGTCCTGTGATAGGCAAGTTTGACTTAACTATGCTTAGATTCAGAGTGAGATTATTGCTGTTGTATGATCCACATTTGGCTAGGCAATCAAAAAACTGCCATTTTCAATTTCACTGTTGGAGCACTTATTGATTTTTTCCTAAATGGGCAGCATTGACATCCATACTGCTCAGAGGTTAGAGCATGATTTCATGGTAAAAATAAATAAATTATATATATATATATATATATATATACACACACACATACAGGGTTGGGAGGGTCACTTTTGAAATGTATTCCACTACAGATTACAGAATACATGCTGTAAAATGTCATTTGTAATGTATTCCGTTAGGTTACTCAAGGTCAGTAACGTATTCTAAATACTTTGGATTACTTCTAGAGCATTGGTAGATTTTTTTCACTTGTCTTAACTATAAAAACTCCAGTACAGTAAGACAAAATACATATGTTAAAAATACATTATCTGAAAAACCTAAATATCTTATGCAGTGTTGTTTTTAAAACAAGATCAATCTAATTGTTATTAAAAATGAGTTTTAGATATTTTTACAGGAAAACAATAAAAAAATATTAGCAAGAATAGGATTTTTGCCCTAATATCAAAGGTCTCACTAGAAAAAAATAAATTATGATCCAACGTGAATTTTCTTGATAAAATATATGATAGTGCCTGGAAACATGTGCATGTAAAATGGCTAGAAATAGCATTTTAGCTTAGCGTAAAGCTGACAATTTACACAAGGTTTATTTCTGTTTTTTTCTGCTCCAAACTTACTTCTCTGACTGCTTGTATGAATGTAACACATCATAAGAAAGTGTTTCACTGCTGCTCAAAAGCTCTTTGGATCGCATCATTTATATGTATAAATGTTTTCCATCTGAAAGGACTAAACATTAAATGAAACAAATGACAATAAAATGCAAAGTAATCTCTTCAATAATCAAAATACTATTTGAATGTAACTGTATTCTAATTACCAATGATTTAAATTGTAACTGTACTGGAATACAGTCTTAAATTTACTATTGTACATGAAACTGGTTTTTAGCAGGTAGAATTCAATGAAGCTGTCAGCTGAGGACATGTGAGGCATCTATTTCTCAAACTAGAGACTCTGATGTACTTATCCTCTTTAGTTGTACATCTGGCCTTCTGCATCTCTTTCTGTCCTTGTTAGAGCCAGTTGTCCTTTGTCTTTGAAGACTGTGATGTACACCTTTGTATAAAATCTTCAGGTTTTTCTTTTTATTTATTTATTTTTTTTTGCCATTTTCAAGCATTGTATAGCCTTCATTCCTCAAAACAATGATTGTCAGATGAGTTTCTAGAGAAAGCAGTTTTTTTTTGTTTTTTTTTGGCATTTTTGACCTAATATTGACCTTAAGACATGCCAGTCTATTGCATATTGTGGCAACTCAAAAACAAATACATAGACATTACATAGATAATGAATCAAATAGCTTGTGATAATGCCAAATAGCAATATCATGGCAAGTGTTTTTCTAGTACCAAATTAGCAATTTAACATGATTACTCAAGGATAAGGTGCTGGAAATGGGGGCTGTCTAGATTTGATCAAAAATGACTTTTTCAAATAGTGAAGGTGCTATTTTTAAATCAGTAATGTCCTGACTATACTTTGGTACTATAATTCACCAAAGTGGCATTCAACTGATCACAATTTCCTTCCGAAACAGCAAAATCTGTACATTATTCCAGACTTTTGGCTATATATATATATATATATATATATATATATATATATATATATATATATATATATACATATATATATATTTAGCCAATCGGCTTGCATGGTGTAAGCTGATAGGTCCTTTGATATTTATAATCGAGTAGCCAATTTTCTTGCATACTCTCTCTTTGCCTAACATTTAAATTGCTTCGTTTTAAAGATAAGTAGGTTTCACTGAAAAGTTTTTTGTTTTTTTTCCCTAAAACCCTCCTCCTCCCGAGCTGAGCCTGTCTAGATCTGATGCATGGGGATTGTATATATAGCCTATGTCTGATTGTGCAGCAGTATGTCATACATGCTCGATGCAGCATGTCTTGTGTTTTTCAAATCATGCTGTAGCAGCATGTCCACATGCTTAACACAGTATATCTTTGTATGTTCCAGCAGTAGTAAGTCTCCTTACTTTCTCTGCATTGTGTCTATGTATTGACACTAGGGGTCACTCTTGGGAGCCCCAAACACCTCTCTCATCTTTGAGAAAAGGCCAATGGGAATTGGCGAGTGGAATTTGCCTGCCAATCCCCCGGGCATACGGGTATAAAAGGAGCTGGCTCGCAACCACTCATTCAGGTTTTGTGCTGAGGAGCCGAGACAAGGTCCTGGCCATTTCAGCGGGTAGTTCAGTGTTGTGGCAGGAGGGACACAACGTCTTGTTCCCTCCATCAAGGAACGGAGATTACGAAAGTATCTGTCACTCACTCGACATTGTGTCGATGTAGTGACACTAGGGGTCCCTATACGAAATGCCACAACTAGCTGAACTGTGTTACGTGGACTGGTGGTGCGAGATGGGCAGGCCATTGCGTGCCTCGTGGCCAGCGCACCTGGCCATCACGTAACCTCCCCCAACGCTCCTATGAGCGTCGTACGGTCCCCTGCACCTCGGGGACAAGTCAATTGCCCCAAAATGAGGACAGTCTGCCCTAGCCATCGCCTCTTCTCTTTTTCTTTCTCCCCCAAAAAAGAATGGAATTCATGTTCAGCTGGGGGCCATTAAGTGTCCGCATCAGGGAAGTGTCCCTTCCTAAGGGGAAGACACTGCGGAGACCACACCCTACCCGAAGGGGAGGTAATTGTGTGGAAATATGTCACATGGTCTTACCGAGCTTGTCGGCAGTGTCGCTCATGGAGAAGTTCCCGTGGTAGGTCCTACCCAGAGGGGAGAAGCTCTACAACACGGTGACCGGTGGCAGAGGGAACTCTGCCCAAGGAAGATACGGGTTTACCTACAGGGAAACCGTCTTGCGGAAGATACATCACACAGGATTACATACAGGCAACCGGCGCATGTGGAGCACCTACCCCAGCACAGGGCCTATTAGCACACATGCTGGGCCGGCATTGAGTTTCTCCGCCAACTCGCCTGCCACAGGGCTAAGGAGGAAGGACATCCAGGGTCCACGACCTCGTGAACATGGCTGGGGGGTAAAAGTGCATGTCTCCACCTCCAGGAGGGGGAAGGCACTATGCGCAAGCGGTACACCTGGCCAGTTGTCCCACAAACTTACCTGTTCGTACCTGACAACACACAGGACAAAATCGGCTCAACCCGGAGATTGTAGAACCTCGCAAAGGTGTTGGGTGTTGCCCAGCCCGCTGCTCTGCAGATGTCTGCTAAAGAGGCGCTATTGGTCAGAGCCCAGGAGGCCGCCACACTCCTAGTAGAGTGTGCTCATAGCCCCAAGGATGGTGGCACGTCCTGGGTGTGATATGCCAAAGCGATGGCTTCGATGAACCAGTGGGCGATCCTCTGTTTGGAGACAGCGCTCCCTTTCCGCTCTCCTCCAAAGCAGACAAAGAGCTGCTCAGAGCGTCTAAAACTCTGTGTGCGATCCAAATAGATGCGTAAAGCATGCACCAGACACAGCAATGCCAATGCTGGGTCTGCCTCCTCCTGGGGCAGCACTTGCAGGTTCACCACCTGATCCCTAAATGGTGTCGAGGGAACCTTGGGCACATAGCCCAGTCAGGGTCTCAGGAACATGTGAGAGTATTCTGGACCAAACTCCAGGCACATGTCACTGACAGAGAACGCCTGCAGGACCCCTACCCTCTTGATGGACATGAGCACAGTCAGAAGGGCAGTCTTTAAAGAGACTGCATTTAGCTCAACTGACTCCAGGGCTCAACTGGGGCTCCCCGCAGGACCACGGAGAGATCCCATGAGGGAATGAGGTGAAGGATTCATCCTCCTTGTGCCTCTAAGGAACCTGATGATCAGGTCATGCTTCCCTAAATACATACCATCAACTGAATTGTGGTGTGCCGCCATAGCGGCCATGTACACCCTCAAGTGTGGGGGGGACAGCCGCCCCACCAGCCTCTCCTGCAGGAAGGAAAGCACTGACCCGACTGCGCATCTCTGGGGGTCTTCGTGTTGGGAAGAACACCACTTAGCGAACAGACACCACTGCAAGGCATACAGGCGCCTCGTAGAGGGAGCCCTAGCCTGAGTGATCATGTCTACCACCGTGGGTTGTAGGCCACTTAGGTCTTCAGCGTCCCGTCCAAGGGCCAGACATGAACATTCCAGAGGTCTGGTCACGGGTGCCAGATGGTGCCCCGTCCCTGAGAGAGGAGAACCCTCCTCAGGGGAATTCTCCAGGGAGGGGCTGTCGCGAGAAGTGTGAGGTCTGAGACTCAAGTCTGGGTGGGCCAGTAGGGTGCCACTAGGATGACCTGCTCCTTGTCCTCCCTGACCTTGCACAGGGTCTGTGCAATTAGGCTCACTGGGGGGAACGTATACCCCCCGGGGCCAGCTGTGTGCCAGCGCATCTGTGCCAAGGGAAGCCTCGGTCAGGGCATACCAGTGCAGGCAGTGGGAGGATTCCCGGGAAGCGAACAGGCTTACCTGCACTTGACCGAATCGACTCCAAACCAGCTGGACCACCTGGGGGTGGAGTCTCCACTCTCCTGAGTGTGACCTGTCACGACAGTGCATCTGTCAGGATGTGAGTGACTTGCAATGACTTGAGCCGCTGCTGACTCCAGAGGAGGAGACGGCGGGCGAATTGCGACATGCGACGTGAGTGCAAGCAGCCTTGGCGGCTACTGTACGCTTCCATCTCCGTGTTGTCCATCCGGACCAACGCGTGCTTGCCCTGGATCAGTGGCCGAAGCCTCTGCAGGGCGAGCAACACTGCCAGCAACTCAAGGCAGTTGAAATGCCAACGCAGTCGCGGCCCGTGGCCGCGTGCCCGTTGCACACGGCGCCCCAGCCAAGTGTCTGAAGGGGCGCCGTGCCCACAGGAATGCAAGGACCATCCAAGGGCCGAACAGGTAGCGGCAGATCTGTGTGATGACCACGCGATGTGTGCCGCGGCGCCATGCCCATCTCGTGACTCTAGTCTGATGCCAGTGCTGGAGCAGTCTCATATGCATCGACCCAAGGGGCATGACCACAGTCGAGGACGCCATATGTCCCAGGAGCCTCTGAGAATGCTTCAGATGGACCGCCGTGCTCCGCCTGAACAACTTCAGGCAGTTCGGCACTGACTGCGTGCGCTCGCTCGTGAGGCGCACCATCATAGAGACTGAGTCTAACTCCAACCCGAGAAAAGAGATGCTCTGTACCGGGGAGAGCTGCTCTTTCCCCAGATGACCTGAAGCCCCAACCGGCTGAGGTGCCTGAGCACCAGGTCCCTGTGCGTGCACAACAAGTCTCGAGAGTAAGCTAGAGCCAGCCAGTCGTCGAGAGAGTTGAGGATGCGGATGCCCACTTCCCTTAGTGGAGAAAGGGCTGCCTCTGCGACTTCCGTGAAGACGCAAGGCAACAGGGACTGACCGGGGGGAGGACCTTGTACTGGACATTGAAGTACGTGTCCTTAAGGTCTACCGCCGCTAATCAATCCTGATGCCGAATGCTCGCTAAAATGCATTTCCATGTCAGCATCTTGAACGGGAGTCTGTGCATGGCCCGGTTCAGAACTAGCAGGTCCGTGATTGGCTGAAACCCATCGCCTTTCCGTGGTACGATGAAGTAGGGGCTGTAGAACCCCTTCTTCATCTCGGCTGGAGGGTAAGGCTCTACCACGTCCTTCCACAGAAGGGATGCGATCTCCGCAGGCAGGGCAGCGGCGTTCTCGCCCTGCATTTGAGGTAAAACAGATGCCGCTGAACCCAGGCGGGTGCCTGGCGAACTGAATCGCACAGCCACACCCCCAAGCTCCAGGCGAGGGGGACCAAGGAGACAATCGCATCGGACATACCAGCAGGTGGGGCCTTGCGGTGGGGCAGAGCCAGAAGCGCCACGTTGAGGGGGCTCGGACCCCAAACTCATGGTTGTGCTGAGTCTAGGGACATCAAAGCACTTACCTGGCTCCGGGTACCCACCATAGGACCAGTCAGTGATGGGGGAGGAGGGAACCGTCCTCATAATCCGTCACAACCGGCCGGACGGGTGTGTTGTGCTGCAGCTGGGCGCGCAGGGGCAGGGGGCCTGACTTTGTAGCATCGTGCCTGGCATAAATGTGCGGTGTCCAGCGATTGCAATAACGATGGCCCCTTTTCTGAACACATGGGTACCGCAGCCTTTCAGGCATGCGGCGAATCAAAGAAAAGGCAACAAAGGATTCTCCTCCCGGCCCTCCACTGGGGGATGGAGTGATCTGCTTACCATCTCTAGGCCTGCAGCAGGTCTCCACATGCCTGGGTCGCCTGTCTCAGGGGTGATTAGAAGCCGTCCTTGGGTTCTTGGCAGCAGGCTGTGAGACAGGGGGCATCTGCTTCCTGCAGGTGGCTCTATGCCAGGGCCGGGGGGGACACCCTCTTGATCTGCACCGGGGCAGGATATGCTGAATAGCCTCCATCTGCTTCTTAACCGCTGAGAACTGCTGGGCAAATCCTTGATGGTGTCACCGAATAGGCCGACCTGGGAGACGGGGCATCAAGGAACCGTACCTTGTCAGCCTCCCTCATCTCGACCAAGCTGAACCATAGGTGGTGCGCCTGGACCACCAAGGTGGACATCGTCTGTCCAAGAGTCCGCGCCATGACCTTCATCGCCCGGAGGGCGAAATCAGTCGACGAGCGCAGCTCCTGCATCAGTCCCAGGTCAGAACTACCCTCATGCAGTTCTCTTAGCGCCTTTACTCTTAGCACCTGCAGGAGAGTCATGGCGTGCAGGGCAGAGGCGGCCTGTCCAGCGGCACTGTAGGCTTTAGTCGCCAGAGATGACGTAAACCTACAGGCGCTGGATGGGAATCTCGGGCAGTTCCACCAAGTGGTGGCGAATTGCGGGCACAGGTGCACCGCAACCACCTTATCCACTTGGAGAATCGCCGAGTACCCCCTGGCAGCCCCAGTGAGAGCGGAGGAGCTCATAAACTGGATCCCGGCAGTGAAAGGTGCACACCACGACGTCGTGAGCTCCTCATGCACCTCCGGGAAGAAAGGGGACGGGGCGTGGCCGTGAGCGGCTCTCCGAGCCCAGGAACCAATCGTCAAGCCGCGAGGGTTCAGGAGGGAGTCGAGGGTTTCACTCCAGCCCAACGTTCGCAGATGCTGGGGTGGCTTTCCCTCTAATGAAGGAAAGAAATGACCGCAATGTTGCCATGGTTATGCTCTCGCAGTGAGAACATGACCTATCCACGAATGCATGGGCAGCGCCCAAGCACGTAAGACAGCAATCGTGGCCATCGGAGGTGGAGAGGTACACAGCATCTCAGCACGTAGTGTTGTGGAGGCACTCTTCAAAATAATCTCCCGGGTGGGATTCCGAAAAAAAATCCTCACCGACCAGGGCACAACCTTTATTTCACGGACACTATGCTAGCTTTATGAATTATTGGGCATTAAGTCAATTCGCACCAGCGTTTACCATCCACAAACAGATGGCCTGGTGGAGCAATTTAATAAAACCCTTAAAAACATATGAGGATGCTAGAAATTTGGACAAATGGCTCGATCCCCTGTTATCTGCAGTACAAGAGGTCCCGCAAGCCTCCACTGGGTTTTCCCATTCAAGCTGCTGTATGGGCAGCAGCTCGAATGCGTGGCATGCTTGATGTCATACGCAAAGCTTGGGAGGAGGGACCTTCAACCAGTAAAAGTGACATTCAATACATTCTTGATCTTAGAGCAAAACTCCACACCTTGGGGCAACTAACAGAGGAGAATTTGCTCCAAGCTCAAGAACGACAGAGCCGACTATATAACAGGGGAACTCGGCTGCGGGAGTTTGCACTAGGAGATAAATTACTCGTATTGCTCCCCACACTGGGCTCCAAATTACTCGCCAAGTGGCAAGGACCCTTTGAGTTCACACAACGAGTGGGGGATCTTGATTATGAGGTAAAGCGAACCGATAGAGGAATACATCACCTCAACTTTCTGAAATTATGGAGGGAGGTGGTCCCTGTGACATTGGCTACAATAGTTCTGGAGAGGGCAGAGCTCGGGCCGGAGGTGAATACAAGACCTAATCATATCACCCCAGTCGCTTGCGGAGACCACCTCTCACCGTATCAAGTCGCAGAGGTTGCCAAGTTGCAACAGGAATTTGCAGATGTGTTTTCCCCTCTAACGGGTCATACGAACCTCATTCAGCACCACATCGAGACCGAGCCGGGGGTGGTGGTACATAGCCATCCCTACCGATTGCCTGAACACAAAAAGAAAATAGTTCAGGATGAATTGGATGTGATGCTTGATATGGGGGTAATAGAGGAATCCCACAGCGATTGGTCCATCCCAGTTGTTCTAGTTCCTAAGAGCGACGGGTCTGTACGGTTCTGTATTATAGAAAAGTCAACACAGTGTCTAAATTTGACGCATACCCAATGCCTCGCGTTGATGAGTTGCTCAATCAGTTGGGCACTGCTTGATTTTATTCGACATTGGATTTGACAAAGGGTTATTGGCAGATCCTCTTGACACCAATTTCCCGTGAGAAAACAGCCTTCTCCACACCGTTTGGATTACACCAATTTGTGACGATTCTGTTCCGGCCACGTTTCAGTGCCTTATGGACCAAATCCTCAGACCGCATTCGGCATACACCGCTACCTATTTAGATGACATCATAATTTATAGTAATGATTGGCAGTGGCATATGCAGCATCTGAGGGTGGTTCTGAGATCACTGCGATGGGCGGGGCTCACAGCAAACCCCAAGAACTGCACGGTTGGGCAGGTGGAGGTACGGACCTGGGGTTCCACTTGGGCCACGGCCAGGTGCGTCCCCAAATTGACAAGACTGTGGCAATTGCAACCTGCCTGAGACCCAAGACCAAAAAGGGGGTGAGACAGTTCCTGGGGCTGGCTGGCTATTATAGGAGGTTTGTGCCTAATTATTCGGACGTCACCAGCCTGCTGACTGATCTCACTAAAAAGGGAGCTCCAGACCCGGTCCAGTGGACGGAGCAGTGTCAACAGGCGTTTACGCAGGTTAAAGCCGCACTTTGCGGTGGGCCGCTTTTACATGCACCTAATTTCTCTCTCCCGTTCGTATTGCAGACGGACACTTCAGACAGAGGGCTGGGGGCCGTACTCTCACAGGTGGTGGAGGGGGAGGAGCGCCCGGTGCTGTACATCAGCCGCAAGCTCTCCTTGAGGGAACAAAGTACAGCACTGTGGAGAAATAATGTCTGGCCATCTAGTGGGCGGTCCTCAATCTCCGTTACTACCTGCTGGGGCAGGCCTTCACCCTCTGCTCAGATCACGCCCCACTCCAATGGCACCACCGCATGAAGGATACCAATGCGCGGATCACCCACTGGTATCTGGCTCTCCAGCCCTTTAAATTCAAGGTGGTCCACAGACAGGGGGTGCAAATGGCTGTCGCCGACTTCATTTCCAGAAATGTGTGTTGTGGGGGGTGGTAGACAGGCCAGATGGTCCCCGGCCTGAGTCGGGATATGTGGCAGCAGGGGTGTGGTCGAGCATCCATCCGGTAAGAGTGCTTACACCTGAGCTAGATTATGTCTAACACCTGTCTCTAATTCCAATGAGCAACATATAAACGGCCACGCCACCAGCAGAGGCAGAGAGAGTCTGGCACAAGGAAGCCTACGATGCTTGTGAAGCTAATGAGTTTATGTTGTGAAGCTAAATGAGTTTGACTGTCTTCATGCCTCTGAAACTGTTGAGTCTATGAAAGTTGTAAAGCACTGAAGTGGCGATTAAATGCCTTACCTGTCTGGAAAACCTGCTTCCCTGTGTCCTCCTTCCCTAGTGTTGTGGAGTCTTTCACAAGGGCTTTTCTGACACTTCAGTCAAAGCGCTTTACATTGTGACCAGGGGACTCTCCTCAACCACCACCAGTGTGCAGTGAAAAAAGTGGTGAATTGCAGAGGCAAACAGTTCCTATAGAGATGACCCTCTGTATGAAATTGCTAATTACATTTTATTTTTTTTTTCTTAAGATATTGTGTGGTCATGATGAATCTGGGAATTTAACTGAAAAATATTTTTAAAGGAGTCACCTATTATATCGCTTCAGAAGATATGTATTTAACCACTGGAGTCTCACAGTCCGGATAATTTTTTTTAATGCCTTTGCATCTCTTTTGGACCTTCTGAGTTCTGGTCCACCATTCACTTGCATTGTGTGCACCAATAGAGCTGAAATGTTATTTTAAAAAATCTTTGTTTGTGTTTTGCAGAAGAAAGAATGTCATACACATCTGAGATGGCTTGAGTAAATTATGAGAGAATTTTCATTTTGGGGTGAACTATCCCTTGAAAAACAGAGGCAGAGACTGGTTAAAGAGCGTGTTGGTGCCCGGTCAGTAAGTTTCCTTCCTAAGAATGAAACTCAACTCGACCGACTAACGCATTCAGTCAACTGTCCTATGAAGTGCTGCCCTTTCCAGAATTGCACGTTTTGATGTTCTCCCTATGTAATGTCAGCCATGAGAGTTCAAGTCAGGGTTTAAATAATTATTTTCATAAACTAACACTAAGATGAAAACTATTGATTTATAAAAATTGTAGTAAACTGAAATAAACGAAATATTGAAAAGTTAATGAAAAACTAAAAACTAACAATAGTTAATGAAAAATTAACTGAAAAAAAAAATATTATCAAAAATGAATTATCGTTTTCATAATCATCGAGCACTCACTAATTAAATGGCGGAATAGTCTGACCTGTGTAACATGAGATCATATCAAACTCTAATGATGATGTGTTTTAACCAAATGAGCGCTGCAGCTGGAGAGGAAGAAGACGCACTTGCTGTCCAGATGCACTTCAAGGAGCTAACAATGATGCAGATAGCAAAGTATGGGCAAATTATACAAACATACTAAATAAGTAACACAGAATGAATGTTGCAGAAAAAAAAGTGCATCTGGCCTTCCGCGGGAGCAAAACTTGCATGTTAGCATATAAAAGAAATATTTCCTTTCGTCTGTAATGTATCCTTAATTCAAGTTCAAATAATAAGAAAGCAAGTGCACAATAAATAAGCACAAACTCTGAAACTAGCATTTCTTTGTGCGGTCAGAGCCGCTTTATTAGTCGATTAAAGTTAAGAAAACTGGACGTGAGAGATTTAAACTGCTCCAGCACCTGCTTCGTTTATCTTATCGTGAGGTAACTGTACGCTTGCAGCGGTATACCGGTTTCACGGTATACCACAGTATGAAAATTGATGGTTTTAATACCATGTACATTTTCTTATCTACGGTATTGTGAAAAAAAAAAACAAACAAAAAAACAAACAAAAAAAATGCAACCGGACGGTGAATCTGACCTGCACGTGCGCATCTCTTTTCCTCCTCAACTGCCTGTCAGACTCGTCAAATTGCACCACACACACACAGGCAGCGGAGAAAATGTCAGAGAGAAGCGAGGCGAGGGGGTCTGACAAAAGTGAGTGTGTGTGTGAGTTAAAGCAGTGTTTCTCAACTGGTGGGTCGCGACCCAAAAGTGGGTCACAGGTCTATTCGGACTGGGTCGCGGACAGCAGGGAAAGAACAATGCCATGGTTCTCCCACTGAAGATATTTCGGTAGCCGCTCAAGTGATAGCCTATTTAGGACTACCGAGTCAGATTTAATGATAATTTCGCAATCAGCTAAAGGCTTCTCATCTGCACTTTTGCACGAGTGTAACGGAACCAGCTCATGATCATGATCTGCTCTTCTCTCTGGCGTGCGGGTACAACCGGGCTTCCCTCGATATTGCGGAGCGCAGACCTCAAAACTGATGTGACCAATTTCAATTCTAGTGAGACTTTTCAAGTTTAAAGCATTACGGGGGAAGTCAAGTCGAACCTCTCAAACAGTAGGCAGCCCTGACATGCCAAACAGGGCTGAGGAGGAAAAGAGCAACACTCAAAGCGCTATTTTTTTTTTTTTTTTTTTTTTTTTATTATTATTATTATTCATCATCACCTTTACAAAATTGTTTCACGATTTTACATGAGTAAAACTAACTGTTATATTTTGACAAAATGTTATAGTTTCATATGAAATAATCTAAAGGCAGAATCTATTAGACCTCATTTTATATCAACAGTGGCAGTTGTAGTTAAAGTTTCAAAATGTGTTTCAGCTAGTATTTATTTTTTCATAAATACTATAATTTGTTATTATTATTACTATTATTTAAGACTAGCTACACTGACCTAACCATGGTAATGAGGAGCCTTTCCTCCTGTGTAATATGTATGTTCTGTTTGAATTATATTTGAAATTAGGGAACAAATGGGATAATAATGGGTTCATATAAGTAAATATGCTCTTCAATTTTTAAAAGGAGGGAGAGAAAACTTCCTGTTGCTTTTGTTGTTGAGGTCAACAACAAAAATAATGTCACTTGATGCATGTCCTTGTACTTGAAAACCATGAACAAAACTATGCAACATAAAAGGAAATCCGACCCAGGATACATTAAATACAGGTTATGTTTTTACTATGGTGGGTCGCCACTTGATTTCCAATGTAACATCTGGGTCCTGAAGCAAAACCAGTTGAGAACCACTGAGTTAAAGGTACAGACAGGAGCAGTCTGGCTGCACTGTTGTGTACCTACAGTATATGTTAATTGTTAATAATCATAGGACATTACTTTAAAAGCTCACACAGCTGATGTTATTTTTCATTTAGTAGTTAATTTAACATGTAAACTAACATGTTTTAGTTATATAACATGTTATAGATACATGCTATTTGCTTATCATGTTTATAATTCGGTTTATTATTATAATTCTGTTAGCTTTCTTATTTATTCTGTTTATTTTATTTATTTTCAAAAGGGAGACTTTTTTTACACATACTTCCATTAAAAAATGGTTTCAAGTTTCAATTATAATAAAGTGTTTGTTCATGCAAAAAAAAAAAAAAAACTCCTTTAAGGGTCATTGTAACTGATAATAATAATTGTGTAATACCGTATACCGTGATACTGTGATATTTTCTGAGACGGTTATCGTACCGTGAAAACATCATACCATTGCAACCCTAGGTAACTGGTGATTCCAAGGTCTATTAAGAAGAGAGAATTTTCACTTGTTTTAATTAATAAACAAGTTTTTTTTTTAAAAAAATGCCAGTGCAGTAAGACAAAATACACTTATATTTAATATAGATTTTCTGAAAACAAGTCACAATATATTACACAGTGTTGCTTCTCAGGTGTATCTTGTTTTAAAGATTTGTAGATATTTTACAAGAAAGCTAAACAGACTAATACATGATTTTGTGGATTTTTAACTGAATTAAACCTTATAGAAACCCTAAAGTAATTCAGAGAATTTTATTTAAAAATAAGATCCTTGTTTCCTTATTATTAGTAAGCATGTGTTAAATACAACCTCTTTACTCAAGGCACAAGCTGAATTGTCGGTTAAGAGCTGTTAATTTTTCATTCTAATAATAGTTAGATTAGTTGATTATCAAAAGAATCGTTTGTTGCAGGCCTAATCAGGACAGCGACATGAATGATGGCTGATAGAAACGAATCATGGCTGATAGAAATGACAAAACCTTGTGTTGAACTATTTCGAGTTTGATTATGAAACTGAAAAAAGCAAATGCGTTGTAATGTCCAGTCATACTATTTGTAGTTTTAATGTTGAAGGAAACAAATCACACAAATCTGAAAGTGCTTTTGCAAAGCAGTCATCGGAAGGAGTACAAATGATTCATGGCTAAAGATATGGAAAGGAAGTGTATCGTTAATGATGAAGTCTGTGCTAGTAGTCTGTGCTTGGTTCATGGTGGAACCTCAAACCATTTCTTATGTTATTGTTATTATGCAGAAGTATGTTAAGTCTAAGCAAACTGTGCAAATATTCAACTCTTGATTCATGTGTATTAAAAAGTTTGCCAATTAATCTTAAATTCAAAAAGTCTTGCTTATTTTAGCTTATTAAAAACTCTGGAAGTGTTCTGTTAATTCCTAAACTAAAATGATAGTAACTAAACTAAAATGTATAACAACTGTAAGGGCCACCCCTTATTTAGTTAAGACTGAAACTGACTCCATTATTAATGACTTCAGTTGTATTAAACCTCAAATTTTAGGATTAAGATTCCAAATATTATTGATCGTTCTTTGAGATTCTATCATGATTTTTACCATTTTTGATTAGCCAAAAATTTCAGACTAAGTCAGAATAGGATCAAGTTTAACAATTTAATGGTCAGGTAAATATGTATTATGCAAATTACATAATCGATTTAGAAATTATCAATACAAAACATCTCATACTCAAATATGAATCTTAAGAGTAGAGCGTGCATACCTCACATGTAATAAAACATGGTGCTGCATGTTCGAAACATTCGTTCATCTGTCTAAAGAATTCACACCTGAGCAGTTTGCCAGTTCCCCTTAAATATCCAGACCAGAGTGATAATTGCATCAAATTACTTTGCACTTTGTGTTTATATTATGGTCTCTTGACATTATTTTAGTAAATAGTGAATAAAACAAGAATAAAATGTATGATAAAATGTGTTTTCTTCATGGCCATTGGTTTGAGTAGCATTAAACCACGTTAAGCTTTGTAGAATGTTTTTTGAACTTAATGAACCGGAGCATAATAAAATTGAGCACCATGTATATATGCATCAATAATCAGAATATGCATGCCAAACATATAAAATTATAGTAATAACTGAATCATTAGTTTTTAATTGGCATGTGCACAGTATACGCATACAATAAAAATAAATTTGGCTTGTCCACGCTTAACGTGCTTTGCCGCTGCCTGCTGCATTATGGTTCTCAAAGAGTTTCACAGTTCCCCGGCCAAGCACAAGCAGAGCATCAGCTTAGGCACGAAAACAGCACTGTTTAGGTGAAAATAAGTATATAGCCTGAAAGGGTTAAATGTCTGAGCGAAATGTGTAACACTCATACACTAATACTCATAGTCATTGATATAAAGTCAACAATTGTATAGTTTATTGCCATTGTTGATCAATATTGCTTTCTGTGGCTTTTGGTGCGACTGGCTATTAGATGGTCCCCTTTTAAGAAATTAACTCATAGACTAAACCATTAGCGATCAGTGTTTGTTCAAAGAATGAAACACGACTGCCATCTACTGATCATGTCTCTCATACACCACCTAATGTCGCGTAACACTGCATAAATTACAGGATCCTTTTCCCTTTTGATGCAGATTCTCAGAGGCCGCATCTGTACCTGGACCTAACCCTATCTTCCCTCCATTCTGTCACATAGCCCCAGTGCAACACGAGGACATCAGGACTCCCTTTATTTTTGACACTTTTACCCTTGAACACTTTATTTCCCACTTTTTGGTCTTTCTATGTTGGTTATTATTTCAAATAAAGGTCTCTCTGAGGCCTGACGTCATACCCACCATGACTGTCTCTTGCTCACCCTGCCACACCGGGATATACTGTATGTGTTGAGACATTGCTCCACTACCCAGCATGGTTAATGTCTCTGTTTTCGAGGCTTTGAGCAGTTGGCTTATTGTTCCCACCTCCCTTCCCATTTCTAAATGTGAAAGCATGCCGACAGCAATGCTTTTTAATACACTATAATGGCTAGTAGGCATTGTACATCAGTGGTATGGTGTTATGGTATATGGCTCCCATAGCATCAGCTTCTGAGGCAATGTCAAAGTTACCTTCTTGAAGAGAATGTCTCAGTTACTCACGTAAACTTGGTTCCCTGCTACTGATTTTTTTTTTTTTTTTTTCTGTCACTGTACAAGAGATACTCTTTTCTTCCCTTTAGTCAGAAAATCCTAACAGTGTGAAGCTGGGCTTCCAATTATGTGCTCATGACAACGTCAGCATAGGCAATCAATTTGCTGTGACGCAGCGTCTTGTTCCCTACTTTCAGGGAACCATGTTTATGTGAGTAAACAAGATGTTCTTTATATAGTAAGAGTTATAGGCATTCTAACTTTGGAAAAACAACAAAAGTTTTTTTTTTTTTTTGGACTCTCGCCATTGACACGTAATGCAACAATGGGTGCCGAATTCAACTGATTTTAGTAATAGACCTACAGGTACCTATCTCTGTGTAAAAATAAATCATGTTAACACAGTACTGGAAGTGACATCATCTTCGGAAATGATGGACAGCAGAAAAGAAAAAAGAAAAGGTACTTTATTTAACCTGTAGTTTTGCTACAAAATCATAGGCGAAAATTGTTATTTTGACCCCCCCTCTACAAAATAATGGATTACTCTGTAAATATTGATCCATGGCATTTAATATTTGAGTTTTCATAATCATTTCTATATTTTTTTTTTTACCAGTAAAAAAAAATAGAAAAAATATTATAAACAAACTTTTGAGCAGCGGACCTCTGATTTAGATCACACTGAATTGAAGGTGATTATTGCACCTTAACATGACACAAAAGACAAACTGCCCAGATGACACACATCTTGAGTCATACATAGTGCTTGAGTTGAACATAGCCGTACTTTGATTGGCTGGGTAGAAACATCTTATTTGATTGGCTGAGGAGGATGTACAGTACCTTTGAAAAAAAATGATATAGATATATAAGAAACCTTGCAGGAAAGTCTCAAAACATCCACACACAAATCTGAGGCAATCCACAAATTTGTAATTATTTGCAAATGCAGATTCAACAATCAATTCACAAAAGTAAAAAAAAAAAAAAAAAAAAACAACAACAAAAAAAAAAAAACAGTATACAGTAAATTTGTGAACACCCCTTTGTATTAATGAATCATGTTTTGCATTTGTGAATCATATTTTGTGAATGTGAATCTGGTCACGCATTTATGGTTTGTAATTATGAATGTTAATTAGGTTACTCATTTGTGATTCACATTTATTGAAGATATTTATTTTGTGTGTGAATTAGGTGATGAATTTGTGAATCATATTTTGTGAAATTAATTTTTGAGATCATTCTGTCTCCATAAAATACCTTCACCTTAATCATCATCAGTGTAGGCACGTATCTAAAAATGTAGATTTTTATCTTAAATCCGATGGATTTTCAAGTTCTGAATTTTAATTTGACAGCCTTACTGCAAATAACCAAACTCTGTTTGTACAGAACAGCACAAAGCACTAAGACCACAAGTGACAAATGTATTTAGCTGTAGTGTGTGTGGCCTTTGTTCTTATTTTAAAGTAGACCAACCATTATCTTCTTTGACAGATTGAAGAGGTGGAGGTGTATAAGAATGAAAATAAGGAGCTAAAAATCAAGCTTGCCTCCCTACAGACACGTCTCTCAGACAAAGAGGTACATATGTAGAAACATCAGAGGAGATTCAGTCCCTAGGTCAGGTTCACAGCAGATACATTTTCAGGTTTTTTACATGATATTGATACATTTCTGTATGTGTGAGACATGTGATTTAGACACAAACATATTCAGGTCACCATAGTGATAACATTAAAGTGTTAATTATTTCTTGTGATACAGACACCTTTAGTATCACAGTCCCTAAGTATTCACCTTTACAGTTTGCTCTCTATCACAGAGAAAGAGAGCTATTGCACTTTATGAACATCCTTATCTTTCCTTGATAAGCATTCCTTGTTGTTTAACATGTTGGGACAATCTTTCAGGCAGTGAAAATTTACGAGGATGTTTTCTTTTATATTCTCTTGAGAATACACATATCATTGAAGGAAAATTATACCTACTTACTATTTGACACTTTGCCACATAGACTGAAGATTTCCAAAGAGACGCATTCATAAACATCCTGAGGCCTTAACAGATTTAATGACAGTATCGGCACACTTCAAACAGTCAGCAACACATAAACTGTGAAAATAATCATCTGTTGCCCACAGGCTTCTGTACATTTACACTAATTTGTGAGAGGTGTACTGAACCATGGGATTTATTGGTTTATGGCTGTTATGAGTCAGATCATGTTTAAACTGATCAATAGGAAACTTACAAAATGACAAAGAATAAACCAAATGACAAGAGTAAATATAAAAGCAAATTGTTCCAAAATAACTTTTGGTACTATTCCATTCCTCATATATATATATATATATATACATATACATATACATATATATACATATATTTTTTTTTCTATCTACAATAGAAATAAAGAACAGAAATATAGACCAAATGTAAAGTATTTTGTGAAAACATTCATCCTGACAGTGATATCTATGAATTGACAGTGAATTTCTTTAAAATAATATCTTTAAAATATAGTACTTATAGATTTAGCAGATATTTAATATCTAAACCTTGGTGATGTTAGTGCTGTTTTGCACGTGTTTGTTTGAAGGTGCGTGAAGCTGAAGACACTCGTCTGAACCCTGAGCTCTCAATGCGACTGCAGGTTCTCCAGACAGAAGCTGTACTTCATAAAGAGGAATCAGAGAAGTCTAAGATTGAGGTCCAGAGGCTTCTGGGTCTTCTGCAGAACATGCAGTCTGAGCGTCTGGACCAGGACAAGAGAATCCTTGAGCTGGAGAGGTACATACAGTATAGTCCTTACTATGCCATTAAAGGGGTAGTTCACCCAAAAATGAAGATTCTCTCATCATTTACTCACCCTCATGCCATCACAGATGTGTATGACTTTCTTTCTTTAATTTTAGTAAATTATGAGAGAAATTTCTTGTTTGGGTGAACTATTCCTTTAAGGGGTAGAATCACTAAACAGTTGCGCCACTTTTGCGAGTGGTATTTCAGTGCAAAAAAATCACTAAGCAATCTATTTTAGCAACATAATCAGCACTGAAATTGCACTGCATTTTTTAGTATTTAAATGAAGTCATTGTCATTCCTTTCCACGCAAACATGCCTCCTTTCTATGTAAATTAGGCTCATTGTAGATTGCGCTTCATTCACAAAAATTGCGTGGAGCAATTTAGATTACACTATTACCGCCAAATGAATGTAGGCAGTAAAATGAATTTCATTTAAAAGAGATGTTTGTGAACATTTTCAACCGATCATATTAGCAGAAATTAACCAAATAATCATCCAAAGATAGCATGAGCATTATAACCTGCATTATTTTTATTTATTTATTTTTTAAAGAGGGATCAAAAAAAGTTTTTTTTTTTAGTACCGCCCTGAAGAAGCTATTTGACATAACATATACTCACATACAGTATATTCCACAAGACAAAATAGTAACTGAATTAATACAAATGATCCTATTTAAAAGTTTACATTCCATTGGTTCTTAATATGTGTGTTGCTTTATCGATGATCAATAATTGTTTGTGTAATTGTTCATGAATCCCTGATTTGTCCTGAGCAGTGAAGCTGCCCACTTTTCTTAAGAAAACTCCCCCAACTACTGTACATTATTTGGTTTCCCAGCATCTTCTGCACAATTGAATTTTTCCCAACAGTGGCTATATGATATTGACATCCAGCTTTTGACACTTAGGACAATTGATGGACTCATACACAGCTATTATGAAAGGTGTAATCATTCATTGATGCTCAAGAAGGCAACACAAGAAAAACCAAGGGGATGCAAACTTTTGAACAGGATGATTTGATCTCAACATTGAAGTGCTTGTACTACGTAAAAAGTGCAGCGTAGCTGTCTGAATATGACCAGTGGCATAACTACCGGCAGTGCAGGGTGTACAGCTGCACTGGGGACCGGGGAGAGATGGAGGCCCGAAAGCAGAGGTGGACTGGCCATCATAAGTACCGGGAAAACATGGTCGGGCCGCATTATGCCAAAGTGGGCCGCGATATGATGAAGTGGGCCTGCAATATTCAGAAGGTACAGTGAAACACATAACCACAATCCCCCCACCCCGGTCGGCAACTTCACAATTCCACCTGTGACCCCCATCCCCCTGGTCGACAACTTGACCGAAGGGGCCCGACTAGTGCTTTACACTGGGACCCTTAGGATCTAAGTTACGCCACTGAATGTGACATTGTCTGATTTACCGCCGTGCTCATGGGGAAATTAACATTCACAGTGACAGAAGACACCTTGCTTACATTTTCATGTGTTGCGCGAAGAAATGGATTGGCTTCTTTCAGTTCGTTGTTGAAAACACTGTAAGATCTGAGCAGCCAGGCAGAAGGAAATTAAGAAGAATTAAGACAGAATTACACCAAGATGGCCTATAAGTCTGGGAAATTCCTCTAAGCATTAAGAAGCTAGAAATTCAGACTGGCACCAAGGAGTATGAGCTGACCTGCATCTGGCCAGTGAAACTGTCTGAAATACAAAGGGTAGATCTGTCTGAACACGCTCCTAGAAACCCCCCACACTTAATGGTCATCACATGACATGGCTATCTTGACCATCTGCAAGAGACTCTTCTGAAGAAACCCCGATGGTGCCATGGAAATCTAAGACACTCATTTGACTTTCGATATAAACAATTTGCTACACTTAAATTAGACTAATAAGAGAGCATGAGACATTTACTGTGGAACGCCTGACTGTCATGTGCTAAAAACTCATCCAAGACAAAAGAGATTGAAGACTTGAAGAAAGCAGGCTTTCTTTGAAATGATCCCTTTGTATTATCTTTTTTTAGAAGGACACAAAACTAATGCTCTGCTCATAACTTCAAATGTACAAAATTAACTTGCCAAGTGTATACACATATCAGTACATCTCATCTTAATCCAGGAACAATCGCAAAACTTCCTTTACTGTAATTTTATCCTGCACATAATCTGACAAAGTGCTTAGAACTGTCATTCAAGGTTAACCTGATAATAACCCTGACAGTTATGTTTCTCATAACGTGTAATCTATTATCCATGTTGTAAAACAAATTCATTAACCATTATGATTTTTAATCAGGTATTTTCATGTTTTGTAACTAACACATTGAATATTCATGAAATTATGTCATATTCACTATCGTTGAGTGTCATTTTGCATGTTTCGAAGGCTAATAAAGGGTATCTTCTAATATTTCTTAACAATTTCATTATATAAAAGTTAATGATTAAACATTGCCCAATTTTGAGCGGGAAACAGAAACCTTAAGAACAAAGACTCATTAATCACCTTCAGAAGGAGGGACAGAGAGATGATCACATGATATCTGAAAAGAAACTTCTGATTGGCTCAAGGCACCTTTGGGGTGCGGCCAACCTCAACTAAAAAAAACCTCCCCGCCTTGGATGAACACGCTCTTGCTCTTCTCTTAGCCCTTCGTCGGCTGGCTCACTTCGGCGCCCCTCTGCCCAGGTTCCGCACAATGTAGAGTTCTGGAAGGAGTTCTCTTCTCTGCTCTGACTCACAAACGTGATGGGGAGTTGCGAGTCTCCCTTGTGGGCGGCCTCGCTTCAAAGCCCTGCCTGATCATTCCAGCACCGAACCATCTAGCATCCAAAAACATCGACGGAGAACAACCAGAACTTTCTACAGACACAGCCAAAGAACCAAAGCAACGAAACACTAGAAGTACAGCTCCAAACTATTGCTAGAAAGTGCAATGAAGTATTGATGGTTCTCAGGGCTTGGCCTATAGACGCAATAAAGTTAAATTTTCTCCATTACAGGTCCTTTCCATTCACCTTCTGTTACAGCTCATTCACCAACCTGTTTTTTTATGTGTTAGTTTAGTTTTTATGTTGTGGATTAGAAATAAAGTCTTGTTTGTATTCAAAGAGAATTTGACTGTGGTATATTTTGATAGATAATCTCGTCAATTGATTCTTCAAATATCTGCACTCTGCGCTCGAACAATATTTCAACATATTTGTGATATTATTTTCAATGGCCATGAGAATAGTATTACTCTAAAGAGTTAACAGATGTATCATATTAACTCAGCGTGGCCAAGTGATCAGACGTACACCTTAATTCTTTCAATATTCCCTGAATTAATCATAATTCCCTTCTTGAGCTAATATTCCTTACATATAAACTGTGAGCAGATACAACGAGCCTGTTGTATTATATATTTAATGGTGGAGAATTTTTATTCAGATTTCTACTCTGATCATTTGTTATTTATCCTTTTTATAATGGAGGTCGAACGCGGCCAGGATTCCTAAACTAATTCCATTATACAATTCTCACATATTATTGGAGATGAGTGTTGGCAGTTGTAAATATACCCAGCCATCAAAGTCACTAATTTCCTACAAAACTTTAATTTGGGTATTTCTAACTTGTGCTGCCAAGTGCACGATGTCATTGCCATGGTAACCAGATACATTTCAGTTAAGAAGAAAAAGATCAGTGAGCCTACCAGCTGTAACCGGGACATAGTTAATTTTTTAGAGAATTGATGGGACACTGGGACACACCTCTTAAAAAAGGGACTGTCCCAGGTAAACCGGGATGTCTGGTCACCCTAGCTATACAATCCTGGCAGGGTGTGTCAAATACAGTGGTCTGCGGCATCCTCTGCTAATATAGTGCTCAGAATCTGACCCTGCACACTAGAGTTTATGCTGCGTCAGAGAACACTGTGAATGCATTGATTTCAAAGGTAACGCAAGGGTTTCTGATAGTGAAGCTCTGTCATGCAACTAAAAGTTGAGAATGTTTCATGGTGAACATGGTGGACAAACTCAAACATGCTGTGTATTCATTCTCTGTCCACGATTATCTTTCTCTGTCAGGCTAAGAAGATAGTAACTGTGGAGAGAAAGCCTGAAGAAGAGTTTCAGTGTTTACTGGTGCACTGTCGAAAATATATATTTTAAATAGCCATCTCTATCCGTGACTGCCTCTTCCCCCTGTGGTACACCTTCAAAAGGTCAGTTTGGTATACGGACCTTTTGTAGTCCCATGCGTCGTCATTTTTATTTGTATAGCGCCTTTCACAACACACATCGTTTCAAACAGCTTTACAGAAAATAATGCATTAACAGAAAATAAAACCATAATGTCTATAAAGTCTTAGAGTCATCATTGTGTAATTTGATTAAATACGATTATGAAGTGCATATAAAAATAAGTGATTAAATAATAATTGTATTTAGAAACCCAGTGAACAAGCCGAAGGTGACTGTGGCAAGGAACACAAAACACCATAAGATGTTGGTTAATGGAGAAAAATAATCTTGCGAGAAACCAGGCTAACTGTGGGAGCCAGTTCCCCTCTGGCTAACAGCATGAATATAATGACAATATTACTTATGTATAGTGCAAGTCATGGTTTAAAATTATTAAACTAAGTAAGTGTTGAGGGCCAGTGTTTAAACAAAGATTTTGTAAGAACTGTAAGATTAATGACTAATGTCTCTGAAGTTCATCCTGGATTAACTGCAGATGTTCATATAGATGCATTGTCCTTTGTTAGTTGTCTGATGAAGGCTTTTGTTAGCAATTTATTGATAGTCTATGTATTCTATTTTAAGAGTGTATTCCATCATTAGACCAAGGTGATGCAGGCCGAGATCAGTGAAGTGCTTCGTGTCAAACTCTCCGTCGGAGCTTTCACTAGTGTATAAGCACCCTCAGAACTGTGCATGCAAATTACGTTCAGCAGCGACATTATGGGCGTGTTTGTGCCATTGCTTTATCTGTATAATTTAATTCATGAATCGGGTGCTAAACCAGCACAGAGAGCACATGCAAATGGCACTTTAAACAGATGCAATTATTTCTTAGTGAATCTGCCCCTAAATGTTTTATGCATTTTATTTGTTGAAATAAAGTCAGTTTTATTTATTTTGACTGCAGATGAGTATAAGTGAATGCATTGGAACGTCATGTTCATGCATGTATGTTTTTGCAGTTTTGCTGTGTTTGTGCCTCCATGTGTTTTTATGACCTACCTGTAGTTCTGCTGTATGAGGCTGTCTAGGGTTACAATAAAGCTCTGTTGGGTGTTACTTTGAATCCATGAATAACCAGTGGTCAGAAGTTGGATCCTCTCATGAGTGTAACTGTAATCTTCTGACACAGTGTGTGATTTGCACAGTAATCCACATTCCACAGCAATCCTACAGCCACCAGGCATGCAGGCAAGGCAAAGCCTCATTCAATGTGCATGCCAAGGAAAAAAATGGCAGGAGACCCTGTGCTTTGATGACAGCCCAAGTCAGCGGCCAGGTGCCGGAGTACTCAATAGCATGCCTAAACAATGGCAAGGAAATAGTGTGACAATGAAGACAACAGCAAAACTCTAATGCTACGATGGTACCGGACTCCTGGAGCTCTACCTCACCACAATCTAGCTGGCAGCCTAGCACAATGAGTGGAGTGAGGCTGAAGTAGCCATTCATCAGGCACTTGCCTTTGAGGGGGCACATACTCCAAATGCTCTTCAGTCTTCCCTTGGCATAACAACAAGAATTGTTGTGGAGCGCATCACCTAACCTCAACTTCTGTAGCCATCAAGATGACATCAACACTAGACTGAATGCAGCTGTGTCAAGAACAGTCAGAGGGGGGGCCTGGGTAGCTCAGTGGTAAAATACGCTGGCTACCACCCCTGAAGTTCGCTAGCTCGAATCCCAGGGCGTGCTGAGTGACTCCAGCCAGGTCTCCTAAGCAACCAAATTGGCCCGGTAGCTAGGGAGGGTAGAGTCACATGGGGTAAACTCCTCGTGGTCCCTATAATGTGGTTCATTCTCAGTGGGGCGCATGGTGAGTTGAGCGTGGTTGCCGCGGTGGATGGGGTGAAATCTTCTCTGTGGCAACACGCTCAACAAGCCACGTGATAAGATGTGCGGGTTGATGGTCTCAGACGCGGAGGCAACTGGGACAAAGGGGAAAAATTGAATTAAAAAAAAAAAAAAAAAACAGTCAGAGGCTCCTGAACTGGCATGAACTCTGGAGAGCAAAGTGCTCTGTTCCCAGTGGTGTACTCTGTGCATCAATCATGTTTTGATTTGTTTCTCCACGGTGCCCTCAGGATTATTCATGGGGCAACAGGTGTGGGACACTTTGGCATGGCAAAAGTCATTTTACGGACACCATAGTCCTTATATACTGTATATAAGATATATTCAAGAACCCACAAGGTAGCTCACAGAGGACACACACAACTGTGAACATGATCCTTAGTAAAGTAAAATACTGGTTTGTTGTAATTTTTCTGCTGTGATTTTCTTTGCTTTTCCAAGATAGCTCAGGGAAAACACAGCATGATTAAATTGCCGTGACAGACAGGAATGCACAACCCCACACAACATCAGTCACAAACATTGCCTTGAAAGCACAATGAGTTATGTTAAAACATTTGCCTAAAATAAATTACAATGCCAAATTTTCATTCAGTGTTACATTATGTGTCTGACACAATAGTTAAAATATTATCTGTTTTAGAAAATTGAAGGAGCAGAACCAGAAGCAGTCTGTGAATCCTGGCCAGCTTGGAGAAATGAGTCCCAATGTTCCCAGACAGGTAAGAACACCTTTCATTAGTTGTCACATGTTAAGACTTTCCTCAGTTCCCTTTCATTATGGTCATGTCTATGCTGCAGCAGTAGCTGAAGCTATGGGAATGAAGTCAGGTGTGACGTATACTGAAGCCCATACAGAATCACACCAACATTGGACATTTGAGCGGGTCCAAATGTGTAAAATTTTTTGCATAATTTCATATTTCATGATCATCCATGTCTCCTCGCATATGGCCTTTATAACACTAAAAGTGTCTTACAAAAGTTAAATGACTATATTGTTTTGTATGAATGAGTGATCAGGATGGTTTTCACATCATTTTTGTAGCAAAAACTCTAGGCTACAAGATCCAGTTCTCAAAGGTCTTGTGAACAAATGTTTAGTATGTGTTATATGGCCTTATTTCAGTGACTTAAAATGTTTGTTTTTTCAAAAATCACGCATAAACGTTATTTCCTCAAAAATACAAACACGTACATACATGTTGTTCACATATAATTGTAGCCCAGTTTGTGCTGAATACAGTGTTATCAGACTTTAGCCATTAATATGTTTTTAAGCAACTGAAAAAAGCACAAATGTCAAGGCATGTCAAAAATTCTTCAGGGCCCAAAACACCCTCAGACCCCAGAGGGTTAATACAGTAAATTGTAGCAGACAGTTTGCTTCATATATTCAGTTCTGCAACAGTGATAATAACAATGAAGTAACCATGGAATTTAACTGCATTATGTTAACCTTTTCATGAGTAGGGTCTAAATTCCCCTGCAGTGCCCCTAGAGTGAGTTATTTACATATGTGACACTGCACATCTGGTAGAGGTGGGCAGTGTGTAGACAAGTATTTACATTTTTTATTTCGTGTCATTTAAAAAAATTAAAAAATACCTTTTTTTTTTTTTGTTTGTTTATTTCATTTATATAAAGCTATAAAAATACATGTATAATTCTAACCCTAACCCTAAATAAATGAACAAATAATATCAGCATTACGGTTTGCTTGTGCACTGTTTGACCTCTCAGACAATCACTGCAGCCGAAACAGCGTACTTTCATAGTATGTACTGTATTTGATGAAAGGCACTTATCTACCGCCAAAACAGTACGTTCTTTTAGGTATGCATGCGAGTAGTATGAATAGATTTCAGACATACTTCAGCTGGGGATGTGGGCATTGACCCGTGACCTAAATATATGATGTAAGAATAACAACCGTGAAAACTGTCTGCTCTGGTGATGATAAACAAGCACCATTTAAGCACAAGGAACAATTATCTTGGTATATGTAGCACTTACAGTTGTGAAGAGCCATCTGACTCGTGGTTCACCACTGTTCTTTTGAATCCAGCATTTTGAACGTGATGTTGCCTCAGCTTCCGAGGGATTATGGGAATATCGCTGGAAATAGTAGGTCATCCGGATATTTCTCGCATACCACTTCATGAATACTGTGGATTCGGATATACTACTCCATTGGCATACTGTTTTTGGCATACTATATATTAGAGAAGTATGGATATTCAGGTGCAGTAATTGTGTGTGTGTATGTGTGTGGACGTGCGTGTATAAGACAAACACTAATGTTAACAGACGTGGCTGCATGCATTGGGTAATTGCGCTCAGTATGTGTTCACTCTCAGTATACAAGTTTTAAACTGTTATTGTGGTTCTTTTTTGATAGTTTGGCTGTCTGTTTCAGAAAACAAAAGTATCATTTGCCTGAAAAGACTGTTTGAGTTGCTGTTTGTGTGAATGAAAACGGCATCTGCGCCTAATAAGCAGACGTGGCTGCGTGCATGGGAAGATCGCGTTTAGATGTGATGTCTGTGCATATGCAAGCTGTTAACTGTTATCGTGGTACTTTGGTGACAATTTGGCTGTTTGTAACATAAAATAAGTGTATCATGTGCTTGAAAAGACTCTGAGTAGCTATTTGTGTGATGCATGACAACTGCTACTAATGAAAACAAACATGGCTGCACGCATCGGGTGATCACGTTTGATGTGTTGACTGTCTGTATATGAGCTGTAAAAATTTTTATTGTGGTACTTTGGTGACGAGTTGGATGTATGTGTATAAAATAAATTTCTCATGTGCTTCAAAAGACTGTATGAGTAACTGTTTGATCTAATATAAATTACAGGTGCTTGACCAGCGCAGCCTGTGTAGGCACGAAAGCCGATTTGAATCTGCAGCTTGTAATATAACTTGCTGTTTCAGAAACACATATGTGTGATTCTCCTCTGAGGGGGCCAGTTATTAACTGTCACATATGTGTGATGGTACATATGAAACCAGGGGCCTAATCTAAAAACCTTGGGTGTGGGAAATTGCGTATGCACATTTCAATTCTCATTTTGTGCATACACAATTTCCCACACACACATCGGGATTTATAAAAAAATTAACTTGGCTTAAATATGTGCACACCGTTTACACTTTTACTGTTGTGTGTGAATTGGTGAGGCCATGAACTCAACAGACTGATTATAAACTCTGCTTTCCATATAATAACCCACATTTAGAATAAATAAGTAAGGAGATAAGCACTCAAATCAGATGTAATGTTATGGAATGGTTATTAGGCTAAATAAATTTTACATAAATAACTACAAATGCATTAAGATATAAGCTGGAAAAAGGAAATATTGGTAATGGATGCACTGCTTTTGAAAGTCTTTCTCATGGCATCATATGGCGGGAAAGAACTTTTATTGCAAGTGAGGATTTACCATTAATACTGAAGCATAATGCAATGAAAACCCTGTTCGTGGTACTGTCACCTAGGGGCCTGGAGGCAGCATCATTCAAACAGTAGTTTTCACTTACAGATGTCATTGTAGAAATTCACTATTTACAGGTAGCTATGATTAATTTAACCCATGAGTTAATGTATCCAATAACAAGGCAATTAAGGAGATTAAGCAAGTAGTATTTGGCTGGTCATGTGTTCCTAACATGGCAGCCCCCATGAGGGGACCCTCTCCATGTAGAATAAAAGTTTTTATAAGGTTACTGATATGACTAGAGTTTCCATCTCTTGTGAGTGGTCTTGATTTTTATACAATTACAATTAATATTTTTAGGAGTAAAACATTTTTTAATGAGCAAAAAAATGACTGAGTGCACCTTTAATATATAATTATGCTTCTCATGTATATTGATCTTGTTTAACGGATGTTTAGATATTTTTACAATGAAACAAGACAAAGATTAAGAAATTATTTTAACAGCATGTACTTGCATGCAACATGAAGGCTTCAGTGTGTATATTTTCTATAATTTCTCATACTGTTAAACGGGGTAGTATCATGTGTCTAAATGGCAATATGCATATGGTAATTATATGCAGATGAAGTTGAGCATAATAACAACAGGCGATGTAAGTTCCATATACCTGTATGGTTACTTTGGGAAGGAGATGGGATGGGAAATAAAGCATGTGCATGTACACACAATAGTTCACTAACTGGGATATGTAAAGGTAATTTGCGTAGGTTCTGGCATACAAAATCTGACTTTTGTGCGTACGCACACTTTTAGGATGAAGTCTACACCACGTTTTATACATGAGGCCCCAGGTCTGCATATCAGGCATCATATTATGCTGTGTTTATACCACAGGGCTGTTGAATGCTTGATCCTGATTGATTGATTGGACGTTCTAAGGTGTGCAATTTTTCAATAAACGCACGGCTATGAAGTAGTTCCAGGTCTTAACCACATTACGGTTCCAAATCAATTCGCCAAATTATTTCAGTTATTTCAAAGAGCTGTACAAGCTACCGCAGCAAACTAAAACAAAGATTTTGGCTTTGTAAATCAGAAAAGAATGACAAACAATTTCTATAATATCAAACTAAACTCAAACTTTTTATAAAGCAGTATCAAAACCACAAAAGTAGACCAAAGTGCTGTACAAAAATTAAAGAAACATTGCATTAAAAGAAAGTTATGACAATAAATCACAATAAACCAGTATTAAAATACTGTACTGATTCAAAAGACAGTGAGAATAAGTCTTAAGACCACACTTAAATGCATAAAGAGAGGTAGTGAATTTGATAAACAGAGGCAAATCATTCCACAATCTTGGGGCCACCCACTGCACTTTAAAAGAGACCTGGGAACATTAAGGCAGAGCTGGTGGGAAAAAAGGGACCTCTGGGATTGGTGAAAGCTGAATTACACTGAAATGTACTTTGGCGCCAATCCATGCAAGGCTTTAAATATAAAAGCACCTTGTATTGGATACAAAATTTTATCGGCAGCCAATGTAATGCTAGAACAAGTGAAATATGATCCATTTTTTTTATTTGTTAAAAGCCTGGCAGCAGCATTTTGCACAAGCCGCAGGTGAGATACAGAGGACTGACTGATTCCCAGATTCTAGGCATTATAGTAGTTCAAATGGGAAGAAATGAAAGTGTGTATAACTTTCTCTATATCAATAAAATAAAAGGACAGATTTCAGCTTTGAGATCTTTCATAAATGAAAATAAATAAATAAATAACTGTTTTTCACAACAGCATTTATATCAAATTTAAACTCAGAGGTTAAAGTGACCCAGATTTTTAACATGGGAGTGCTTATTACCAGTAGCCCAAAGCTGTCTGTAATATCTTTGCCATATCGATTTTGACAAAATGATAAACTCTGTCTCATCCTCATTCAGCTGGAGAAAGTTATTCCCCAACCAACATTTAACATCATCCAAACAATCATGAAGAGATTTATCAGAGAGGTGATCAAAGGCAGGTACATTTGTAAATCAACATAATTTTTTTTTTTTATTTATTTTTTTTTTTATTAACCCTAAGTGAAGTATATATAAAGAAGAAGAAGAAGAAAGAAGAAAAAAAAAAAAAAAAAACAGGACCCAGAACTGAAACTTCTGGAATCCCAAAAGTAATTTGAGCAGATGATAAAGAGAACTTCCCAATCCTGACTGAGCACATTCCTGTACAGGAAGAAAACCCACTCAAGTGCCGAGCCCTGAATGCAAACGTGATGCCTGACACATTCAATTAAGATAGCGCAGCCTTTGACTATTAATCATGCTAAGATCTAAAAAACATCAGTGCAACATAATTTCCACAATCAACTCCTTGCAAGAGATTGTTTGTACACCTAGAAGAGCTTACTTTGTACTGTGTCCAGCTCTAAAACCCGACAGAAACCTGTCAAAGATATTATTCTTTGTTAAAAAGTAAGTTAGCTGCATAGCTTCTCCAAGATCTTAGATGTAAAAGGTAATTTAAAGATCAGCCAAAAATCTTTCAAGTCCAGGGGGTTTAAGCTAGGTTTTTTAAGAAGAGGCTGAACAACCGCATGCTTAAAACTAGCCAGAAAAAATGCCATATGTCAGACTATTGTTTATAATAAATAAAATGCCTAAACCAATAATATCCACTACCTCTTTAAAAGGTGAGAGGACAACATTGCTAGGAGAACAAGTGGTCTTCATGTGTGAAATAATGGGTTTTAAATGTGAGCGGGACACAGACACCAGTTGGAAAATTAAATGATACCAGCAACCTTATCAATTATATAATTTAAAAACTTTTTTTAAAAGTCAATTTTTGAGTCTATGGCTGGATTAGAAAAAGTGGTAATTTCCGGGTACAGTACTTTTATTAATGGTGTCAAACAGAAATCTTGGATTATCGCAATTTTGTGAGATAATCCCCCAAAAATTGTTAGATCTGGCTAAAGGAATAGTTCACACCAAAATGAAAATGATCTCATCATTTTCTTAGCCTCATGGCATCCCAAATGTGTATAACTTTTTTTTTTTTTAACACAAAGATTTTTAGAAGAATATTTCAGCCCTGTAGGTCCTCACTATGCAACTAAATGGATAACAACATTTTGAAGCTTTAAAAAGCACATAAAGGCAGCATAAAAGTAATCCATAAAACTCTAGTGGTTAAAACTGTCTTTTGAAGTGATATGTTATGTGTGGGTGAGGAACAGATCAATATTTAAGTCCTTTTTCACTATAAACTGTCCGACATGATAGGTGGTGACATGCACGAAGAATGTAAATCGCCAAAAACACAAGAAGAAGAATGTGAAAATAAAAGTTGAGATTTATAGTAATAAAGAACTTAAATAAAAAAAGAGGAAGGGTATATGATCAGTTACCATCAGTTAGAGGGCTGTCAGTTACCCTGTAAAGGTTGGGTGTCGAGGGTTTATTGGAACATCAATGCAGCACCTGTTGAAAAACATTGTTATCTTTGGATCAGTGTTGAAGAAGTCTCTGAAAGATATGGCAGAGGAAGCAGAAAAAGAGAGCTTCTGGCTACGGTTAAGAAGGAAGGATTAAAAGTGGGTTATGCAGAAGTGAGAAAGTCAGAATAGGGAACAAATGTGATTATGTGGTGAGGTAGCATGTAGAAGAGGAAAGGGGTGGGGAGGAATTATTTCCGCTGACCCACTCAGTCCTTATCCGGGGGGTTCTGGAGGGGGATTGAGCGGCGGAGCTAAACCAGGCTAAGCTATGCACTTGCGGAGAGGCTGATGGAGTACCGCGCTAGCCTCTCATGTCACTCTCTTACATCTGTTGGAGGATTAGTTTTAGGCACTGCAAGGGTGGTAGGCACAGATTGATAGTTTGTGTTTTTTCTAACAGAGAAGAGGCCTTGGACGTAGGGTAGGTCTGCTCATGGGGGGGTGTATTGAACCCTGGTTGTATGGTATGTATCAACAGGAAAGGAGGAATGTCTTGATGGGAAAGCAAGAACAAGAGGCAATCAAAAGGATCCGGTGTCCAGCTGCGTGGGGTGGCAGGGAGATATCGCTGACCACTGCCCTACCACCAGGAGATGTTCCGGTATTAATGGGGTGAAATATCCGTGATAGCTGGACAACTGAACGCACTGGCGGAGGTGCTGCAGGCAGTAATGCCCAGCCGTTTTAGACATTTGCCTGTGAATCTAAGTGATCTGTTTCTCACCCACACCTACAGTGATGTGGAAAAGTATCCTGATTTCTTCTGTACTTCTGTATATCTCCTACTAAACTGTTTGAAAAATTCAAACAAAATCTAACATAAAACAAAGGCAATCTGAGTAAACACAAAATCTAGTTTTTAAATAATAATGTTATTTATTGAAGCAAAAAAGTTATCTAATACCAACTGGGCCTGTGTGAAAAAGTATTTGCCCTTAGTTACTAAATCCACAAATCTATGAAACTGCATTTATAATGGGGTTCAGCTGGACTAGACACAGCCTGGCCTGAATACTTCCAGCCCTGTTAAATAAAATCAACACCTAAATAGAACTTTTTCAGCAAGCAAGTTGGCTAAAAGGTCTCACTCAGTAGCACACTATTCCAAGGTCGAAAATGTGACAAGGTTCCAGAAATGATGAGGAAATAGGTGACTGAAATACATCAGTCTGGAAAGGGTTACAAAGTTATTTCAAAGGCTCTGGGACTCCAAAGAACCACAGTGAGAGCCATTTTCTCCAAATGGAGAAAACTTGACACAGTAGTGAACCTTCCCAGAAGTGGCCAACCTTCCAAAATTCCTCCAAGAGCACAGTGATGACTCATCATGGAAGTCACAAAAAAAGCCAAGGACAATATCCAAGGAACTGCAGGCCTCTCTCGCATCAATAAAGGTCACTGTTCATGACTCCACTATCAGAAAGACAATGGCCAAAAATGCCATCCATGGAAGAGTGGCAAGGCAAAAACCACTGCTAACCCAGAAGAACATTAAGGCTCCTCTGAATTTTGCCAAAACACACCTTGATGATCCTATTAGGAGAATGTTCTGTGGACTGATGAGTTGAAAGAGGAACTGTTTGGAAGACAGGGGTCCCGTTACATCTGAAGTAAATTCAGGGTGACCATACGTCCTCTTTTTCCCGGACATGTCCTCTTTTTCTGACCTTAAAAAAGCATCCGGCCGGGATTTTAAAATTTGTGAAAATATCCGGGATTCGGCTTTAGTTGCATTATGATGTGCATCTGGTCTAATACTTCAATGTGTGTGTGCACATATTTGCATTGCTTTAACCCCTCTCTGTAAGTCCCACCTTCTCACACACCAATTGGTCAATTATAAGAGGCTTGCAGCAACTATTGGCCAAATTCCTGCCTGTCAATCTCTCCGCGAACACACGAAGCGCTGTTGTGTTTGGCATCAAACAGCTTCACAGTAGCAGCAAATGACAGCTGAGTGGAAACAATGCCCAAACGAAAGTGTACATTTACAGAAGATTTGCACAAAAAATTCCCATGCTTTCATCCAGGTCGAGATCCGTGGGAAGCAGAATGTATGACATATAAAGCTGGCACTTATGTGTCAGTTGATAATAAAGGTGCAAGTGATTTAGAAGCACATTTTAGCTCTTGCGAAGCATAAAGGGTCAGCAAAAGGTGAAAGTTCATCAGGTAAATTAACCGACTACTTCTTGCGAGCAGGTAAAATTATCACATTGCTTCATTTTCCATGGCCATTCAAAATAATAGTAATAGTAAATGAAGGTACACTTATGGCATCAAATATTGTATTTTAGTACATGGACATTCAAAAGAATGTTGGAAAATCTTATTTATTTATATATATTTATGTTATGCTAATAGAGTGTCTTTTTCACTGTATTAAAGTTTGCATCATAGTAACACTGTTTTGAACCCTATTATTCCACCCCAACCCAATCCCCCCCCCCCGGCAGAAAACAAAAGGTGTCCTCTTTTTGGAAAACCAGAAAATGGTCACCCTATGTAAATCAAACACAGAGTTCCACAAAAAGAACATCATAACTAAGGTCAAGCATGGTGGCAGTAGTGTGATTGTGTGGGGATGATTTGCTGCTTCAGGGCCAGGGCAACTTGCAATAATTGAGGGAAACATGAATCCTGCTCTCTACCGGAAAATCCTGAAGGAGAACGTCCAGTCATCAGTCTGTGAGTTGAAGCTCAAGCACAACTGGATTATGCAGCGAGATAGGAGTAAATCCACCTCTAAAGCAAAATTAAAGTTCTGGAGTGGCCTAGTCAAAGTCCAGACTTGAACCCGATTGAGATGCTGTGGCAGGACCTTAAATGGGCAGTTCATGCTCAAAAACCCTCCAATGTGGCTGAGCTAAAGCAGTTTTGCAAAGAAGAGTGGGCCAAAATTCCACCACAGCATTGTGAAAGACTGATCTCCAGTTATCAGTAGCATTTGGTTGCAGTTGGCACAACCAACTATAAAGTTTAAGAGGGCAGTTCATTTTTCACATGGGTGATATAGGTGTTGGATAACTTTTTTGCTTCAACAAAAAATATATATATATATTTGAAAACTGTATTTGCCTTTGTCGTATGTTGCATCTCGTTTGAAGATCTAAAACAATTTAGCATGAAAAATACAAAAAACAGAAGAAATCAGGAAGGGGGCAAATACATTTCCACAGCACAGTATCATAATGCTTCTGAAGATATATATTTAACCACTGGAATCGTTTGGGTTACCTTTATGCTGCCTTTATGTGCTTTTGGAGCTTCAAAATTTTGGTACTCCTTCACTTGCATTGTATGGACCTTCAGAGCTGAGATTTTCTTCCAAAAATCTTCGTTTGTGTTCAGAAGAAAGAAAGAAAGAAGGTCACACATCTTGGATAGCATGAGGGTGAGTAAATGATGAGAGACTTTTCATTTTTGGGCGAACTATTTCTTTATCAGCTCTTTGATGTTTAAATAAACACTCTTTCAAAATATCATAAGAAAACTGTAATTTATCTTTCAGTCACGTTCTGCCTTTCTACATTTCTGTCTAAGAGTACGAGTAGTACTTTTTAACCAGGGCTGTATCCTTAAATTATGACTGAGAGAAAAAAAAAACTAGGATCCTCAGGAACCATCCACAGAGGGGGAGTCTCAATAGAAGTTGTTAATACAAATGTACTAGAGTAATAAAGGTTATAAACTTTCCCTGGCAAAGTAGCATTAAAAACAGTATGTGTATGGTCAGCGAACACAGTATCTACAATATGAACACTAGCCACAGGAAAACCTGAGGATAGCACCAGTTCGAGGGTATTACCATGTTCATGTGTTGGACCAGAAACATTGAATGAATCAACCAGATTAAAAAACTATTTGACCAAGGGTTTCAAAGGACAACAGATATGAATGTTAAAATCACCCAGGACCAAAATACTATCCAAAGTAGTCACTATTACTGATAAAAAAATCTGAGAATTCATTTATAAATCCTTATAGTATGTAGGGGGCCTATGTATAAGAGCACAGATCTAGATATATCCACCATAATTAATTGCACTTCAGAACTCTGAAATCTTTCAATAGGCAGTAATCTACATTTTAACTTATTTTTAAAGAAAAGAGCTAAACCCCCACCCCAACAAGCAGTCCTTGGGGTGCTAAAAAAGTCACATAAGTTCTATCAGGAAGACTCGCAGACTTGGGCTCTCGCAGACTCTCTCTTTGACATAAGCCCTGTCTGGCAGTCCGAAGAAGTTGTAATTGGAACTGTCATATCCTGCTGGAGATAGGAGGCAGGGGTGAGGAGCCTACCCCCGTGCAGGATGGGACTCAACTGATGGTGGTGGGGTGGTGGAGGTTGCCTTGTTAGCACACTGAAACGCAATGTGATAGATTGTGAGCAGACTTATAAAGCAATAGCTTACATGTGATTGGCTAGGAGTTACCTAGCTAATGGTGCGATGATGTTCAGCTGCTAGTCTTCCCACAAGAACTAGGCTGTGCTTACATTTCTATCAGGAAGACTCGCAGACTTGGATGAAATTTAAGATGACATTTATTTGATGAATATAAAACAGAAATGTAATGTTTCTCTTTGGCGTAAGCCCCGTCAGGTGGTCCGAAGAAGTTGTACTCGGATCTGTCATATCCTGCCGGAGATAACAGTCATATCCTGCCTAACACAAGATAGGTCTTGTGTTAGGTGTTCATTATTAAATTATTAAAAATTATTAAATTATTAAATTATTAATTATTATAATTATTAATTAATTATTATTATTAATTATCATTCTGGAGAAGAGGGAAAAAAAGAAGAGATGTGAATACCTAGATTTGACATGAAATGCACAATATCTCTGGCATGGTTGTGCAATACCTTTGCAATAGGAAAAATCGTGCATTTATTTTTTTTTGTTTGTTTTTTTCTCTCTCCTTTGAGTTTGTCCATGTCTGTTTTTTTTTTTGTTGTTGTTTTTTTTCTCTCCTTTGAGTTTAATTTTATCCTTGTCCTTGAGTGCGATTTTGGGCCCTCCGTCGAGGAGCCCCTGGTTGTGCAGAATCTTTGCCAAGGGTGCTCTGACGAGGGTGGACATTGTTTGATGGTTATCTTTGCCGAAAGGTGAACAACATGCGTAAAGCCATACGATAATGGCGACGTTGCATGCAATACCCTCCATTGAAAGATATCCCATGAGGCTCAAGCCCTCCAATGAGGGCGGCCATTGTTTGATGGTTATCTTTGCCAAGGTGAACAGCATACATAAAGCCATACGATAATGGTGATGCTGTCGTGCAATACCCTGTTGAAAGATATCCCATGATAGTGTGAGCTTTCCGGCGAGGGCGAGCTGGCTTGTGCAATACCTATGCAAAGGAAACCATGCCTGAGATTATGGAAGCCCTGGTGAGGAGGTTAGACATAGTTATGCATTATCCTTATCATATCCCACTCTATTATTATCCTTGCGAAACGATGGATGTGCTTGAATTGAATCATTGTGTAGGGAAAGATATGATGAGAGAGAGCCACCAACCACCACCAGATAGGTATGAAAACTTATGGCTGATGGAGAATTGAGCTTGTTTGATGATTTGGGTTAGGTCGACTATATTTCAGGTAGGATGAGGAAGACCAGAGGCCGAGCATATTGACAGTGGACTCCGGTATACCTCGAAGAGCGGCAGTAGTAGCTGCTCCGATGCGAAAAGAGTGCACCGAGAAGACATGAGGGGAGAGACCACAATGTTTTAGGGTAGCGGTGAGGTGGTTTCTGAACCTGACATGGGGGCTAGGGTTGGAGTGAAGAATAAGGGAGGAAATTTGAGATGTCTAGTGTGAAAGCAAAAGGAAATGAAAACACACACTGGGAGATCAGGACGGAAAATAGAGGAGTACTGTGAGATTGGCAGAAGGAGGAATAGTGGGCCCAGGCGGAGTTGTAGGAAGTGAGTGTGGACCGGGCAAGTCCTTTCTGCATTAAAGTTGGAACGTAATTTAAATGGGGTAGTAAGGAGGGGCTTAATCCAGCAGGAGGTCCAAGAGGGGTGTTTTTTTTTTGTTTTGTTTTGTCTTTCTTCTTCCTCTGGTGGGGGGGCATAGTCTGTGGAACTCCTGGAAGCGAAACGAGAGAGGGAGTCAGCGATTACATTGAAAAACCCAGGAATGTGTCTGGCTGAGATAATGAAGTTGCAGGAAATGCTCTGCCATGTCAGATGTCTCATAAGGGACATGATGAGACTAGAGGAGGACCGGCCTTTATCGTTTATAGTGACGACTACGGAATTGTCGCAAAACTATGATGCGTTTGCATGTCCAAAGGGAATCCCATATAACGCTGGCCATGACGATGGGATTGAAACATTTTTCTATATTTAAAAATTCATCTGGCCATTTCCCTGTGAACCATGATCCTGAAAATATCCCCCGAATCCTACGGAGGGAGCCGCATCCATGAAAAGGGTCATGTCGTCCAGAGATTCTGTTTTTTTTTTTATTGTAAAATAGGAAATGCCATTCCAGTGATTTAATAGCTGTGACCAGAAGAGGAGGTCCGAGCGGCAGCCGTCATCGATTGATATGATCTTGGAGAGGAGGTTGTCTACAGAATGGGCTAATGTGAGGAGGCGGGAAATGAAGGAATGATGCACATGGCAAAACTGAGGTGGCCTAATAGGGACAGGAGATCGCGTTATGAGAACCAAACTGACCGGAGAACGACGTGCAAAGAGACCTGATTCTGTCAAGTTTCTTTAGGCAGGGAAGCTTGCATGTTTAGAGAATCGAGCATGATGCCGAGAAATTCTAGACTGTCGTGGCCCGTGGTTTTTTCACTTGAGAGGGGAACAACCAACTTTTGAAAAGCTCGATTGAATATCCAAAAATAGGGGTGTGGGCAGCGGGGTGATTGATTAGCAGGAAATCGTCGAGCAGGTGTAGTATGAAGGGGAGCTTAAAATGATTGAGAAGGATCCAGCATAGGACTTCCGATAGAGAATTAAAATGTGAGGACTACTTCTGCACCTGAAAGTGAGTCAGACAGCAAAGTAATATTTTGACAATCATGGACAGTCAGCGAAGAGCCAGTCGGCGAGGTGAATGGGCATGATTTTGAAAGCGTCTTTGATATCTGCCTTTTTTTTTCTTTTTTTTTTTAATATAAATATATACATACATTGAGTGGCGCAAAAATGAAAACATTGATAATTTTAAAATCAATAAGGCATTTGGCAACATAGTTGAAGAAATAACAAAAGCATTAGGAGGGAGCTATGACTTATCAGCAGGAACAGAAATTAACAGTAGCAAGATTAAATTAATGAGCTTGATTCGGCACAGGTTTAATCCAATGATTGCCAAACCTACTTACCTGCTACTAAATGTAACGTCCCCAACCACGCACATTAAGAGCGAACAGCATCATACTGAAATGCTTTGATACTTAAATTAAATGTAATCTAGTTAGGCTGACATGACTGTTAAACTCATGAGCTTTGAAATTTGGAACATTGATAAAGCCCCAATGCTTGAAGATCCCCATAGATTGAAACATGGTCCAATACAAAGATGAAAGTGAATGATTTATGAAGACATATGATACGAATTTCTGCACTTTAATGATGCCTGAATGAGTAATAAAACGTGAATATGCCGTGAAATAGGAATTACCCCCTGTATAACGTGATCATATAGGCGATATGCATTATGCTGGTAATGAAATTATCTGATGAATGAGGGAATGCAGCACGAAACCTACCGCTAGGTGTCAGAGGCGTGCCACAACTGTGGTGCTTCCGATGTGAATGTGGAAGTATGTATAGTGTAAGAAAACAGTGCGTTTTTGAAGCGGCATTAATGCACCCTTGAAGGTGCTCGGGTAGGGAACACCGCTCGAAATGTTGAACCGAACGAATAAGTTAATAATTTCACTAAGGACCCTTTCACAAGACTTTAGTAAAGGCTATATTAAACTGTGATGCCATGCTCCCTTAGAGTGCCCACATCATGAGCTCTGTCTTTCCTAGTGAGTAGGGCATAGGGATGATACCTTGTATTGGAAAGCGCCTGCTACGTGATTTAGAGCTAAGGTGACCAACAAAACAGGGAAATCTTACTGAATGGAGTGATGGGACCCCATACAATGAACACTGTACACCATGACATGCCTGAATAATGATCTTAATTCCCCGATGGGAAACATTCGGTCATGCAACACGGTGAATGACATGTGAGTGAACCTGACCGAGTTACCCTCATGTGATCACGCAGTGAACGTGTAGTTGCCTGCCGTTACTATGAGAGTGAATGCACTGTTGACATGAAATATTGGATTTTGATATTGATGCAGATGTGTTATGATGAACAGACAGCATAGGCAACAGAAGGCCTAGACCCATGACTAAATGCATTTGATGGATATGATAAGAACTTAGCTTATTTCTGATGGAAATCAGCTGCTGCCTGAGCCAATGATTTTGACAGACCTGGCGAGGAGTGCACTCCTTCCACACTCCTTCCGCGCCGGGTCGTGCATTCCAATTGAGGATGCGGTGGCTCGATTGAGGGAGATCTCCTAAGTGAATGAGATATGGATGAAGATCCGGGTTTGCTGATTGTTTACTCCCCATGGGTTTGATGCGGGCAGAAGTTGAGATGAAGAGACGGCGTCGTTGGGAAGGGAAGGCTGGCTTTCAGAGGTGTTCTGTGCACTGGTTCTCCTGTGGCCTGGAGAGGACGGAACAGGTCTATTATGATTCTGAGAGGGCGCGATCCCACTGAGAATCCGGAAATTTGCTGACATGTGTTGCACGAGGACTGCTGATTCTGGATAAAAGGTAAGGAGCAGTGAATAAGTCCATGTCCATAGCTGGATGTTAGCTAATCGGAGAGCAAAATGGACTCGACGTCAGACAGAGCTATAGAGTGATGTTGCCATGTTAGCACACTAAAACACAATGTGATAGATTGTGAGCAGACTTATAAAGCAATGGCTTACATGTGATTGGCTAGGAGTTACCTAGCTAATGGTGCGATGAAGTACAGCTGCTAGTCTTCCTGCTAGAACTATGCTGCGCTTACATTTCAGTAAGAGGGTTTAACTTACCAACATTAAGCCATGTTTTAGTAACAAAAAAAAGACCAACTTATGTGATAAAAGAAAGTCATTCTGGATAAAAGTATTGTTGACAAAAGATCTTGCATTAACCAAAGCCATTTCCACTTAAATAAGTCAGGAGTGGGGATGTGCACGGATAATCGACATTCGGTTAACTGTTCGACATTCCACTATTCAAATACCAAAATCACTATTTGGTTATTCTACTTGTGCAATAAAGTTCTTCATCCTGACCCGAACTCGCAGACTTCCGACAAACCATTGGTTTTTCCAGCCAGGTTTAGGTCAGTTTTTCAAATAAAGGGCGAGTTAGGGGCTGTTAAACAGGCTTTTGTGTGCTTTTGTGCTGTTTTTCCATAAACTGTTAACACATGCTGGATGGACGCCTTTGACTGTTGCACTGAATCTCACTGTTTTCTCTTTCAGTATCTTGGGAAAGATCGGCACATTTTTAGAAACCACATAAAGTTAAAAAGAACTTACATTTTTATGAACGCATCTCAAAACTTTTGGACTTCATGTGATGGTTACACCATTTAACATGATTACAGATTGTTTTTCACAGATCAAAGTTTCAGCACTTTATAAAAGGTAAGACAGTGTGTTTTCACTTTTGTATGCATATTTTTGTACAATAATTAGACAAGTTCAATACCATTTGATTTTAAACCATTTTAAAAAAAAATCAAAGCACCCCAAAGAGGCTATTTAACCACAGTAGTGCAACTCCACACACATTACAATACTTGCATTCGCTACCTCATTGAAATGTGAACCTGCCCTGGCAGAGCACATACAGGCAGTGACAGTTTGACTTATTTTTTGTTTGAGATTGTATCATTTCAAGATCTATGTATTGTGCTACTTAGGCTCGGTGCTCACTGTGCACCTTATTTACTGCTATTTTGATTAGTGTTTCAGGAAATTCCATTGCCATAAATGTTCTTTATATTTATACTCCCAACGAAAAAGCGATTAACCGTTTCTGAAACCTTGCGGTTAACCGAATGTTAAAAATGGTGATTTTTGCACATTCCTAGTAAGGAGGCAGTTTTAAAGAGTTATGGGGTAATTCCATCAGTGCTCCTCCACCCAGAGAGCGAATATTAGAGAAATGAACTCTTGTGTTTCCAATCCACAAGACTTCTGTGATTAAATCCATATATACTGAAGCGATATGATAGGTGTTGTTGGGAAAAAGATCAAAGTTTAAGTCCTTTTTTAACTGTAAATCTACACTTTCACTTTCACCAGAATATGGAAGTGTCTTCCACCTACTGGTTGGGGCTGGTCAAAGGTAAAAAAAGGACTTAAATATTGATATGTTTCTCACCCACACCTATCATATTGCTTCAGAAGATCTGGATTTTACAACTGGTGTCATATGGATTACATTTATGCCTCCTTTGTCATTTTTGGACCTTCTGAGTCCTGGTCACCATTCACTTGCATTGTGAGGACCAACAGAGTTGAGATATTCTTCTAAAAATTTTCATTTGTGTTCTGCAGAAGAAAGAAAGTCATACACATCTGGGATGGCATAAAGGTGAGTAAATGATAAGAGAATTTTCATTTTTGGGTGAACTATATCTTTAAATCGGAGTTGGAAGTGGTTTCAAGAAATGACAGTTAAATGAGTGGACTCGGGGGAAACACTGCATACAGTCATGCATAATGAAATATGGCTTGAATGCCCACTGTTGCACTGCATGTCACATCAGTGAGACCTCAACACTGAAGCGCACCCATGAAACAGTGGTTCCATTCACTGCAAACACAGTACAACATGACAACAAGCACTATGATCATCCTTTCCATCACCAGTGAAGGTGTGCCCTTTGAGTCGGAGCATGTTGCATTAGAAGTTCTTTAAAACTTAAATGTCTCCCTATAAAGCGTAGGTCCAAGTTCTGCATGTGGCTCTCTTTGCTGAGTTGCAACGCGTTGAAAAGAGTGGGGATTCCCCAGGTTGAAGAAGTGATTGCAACTACAGAGGAAGAGATATTTGTGGATTCACTACTTTGGCATTCATGACAAGGACACGGCCTTCCTGTTGGAACCTCCTGTTTCCCTAAACGGTCTTTCTGATGACAGCATGGGAGAAGTTCTTTGAAGTAACAGTCTGCTGCCTATAAGCACATTCTAACACATTATCAATGCATGCAGAAGACCATGGCAAAAGCAACCTGTGGCTTCAATTGCAGTGCAAGAAAACTGACCTAGATGTACGGGCTAGCACCCCCTGGATGGACTAAGAGTACATGATGGGCATCAACCACTGAAAAAGGGGTCAATCCCCATGGAACAGGCTTTGGCAAGCCAGAAATGTGCTTGCATATCTGTTTCTTGGCCCTGAACAAACTCGTTAGGTTGCCCTGCTTCAAGTAAGCGGAACATGAAGTCAAAGGCAGGATAACAATGTTCTCACCCCCTTATCACTCCATGTGGACGCCTAGGGCAGTCTTCCTGGGATGCTAAATTGAGTTGTTTGGTTTGTTCTTCAATTTGCTCTGAGCCCACCTCATTTCAACAGCATTATCTTCTGCAGGAAGTCCACTCCCTCCTCCGCAAGGAAGCAATAAAGACCGTTCCTTCAAAGTGAGCATTACACAGCCTCTACAACTGCTATTTTCTATTCGGGAAGAAAGACTGCATCATGCATCCAATCCTATATAGTTTGAATCGGACACTGAGGGGAAAATTCAATGAACAGTTTTCGCACATTTGTGCGTGGTATTTCTTAGTCTTTTTCACTAACCACCTGCAATCTAGTTTTAGTAGGCACAAACAGCACTGAAATTGTGGTGTGTCTTGAGTATTTAAATGAAGTCATTGTCATTGCTTTCCATGCAAACACGTCTCCTTTCTATGTAAATTAGGCCTATTATTATTGCTTCATTCACAAAAAATACCTGGTGCAATTTACATCATGCTATTACTGCCAGATAAAAGAGGTGGTCAAATTAATTTTATTTAAAAGAGATGTTTGTGTACATTTTTTGTCGAACATATCAGCAATAATTCTTCAAATAATTATCAATTGATGGAGAAGAGCATTATAACCAGACATAGATTGAGATGTGCGGTGTTGTCAAATGCACTTTCAGGATGTTTAAGAGATAATTTAGTGATGCTGTACAATTCTGGCAGGGTTTGTGAGATCACGGTGGTCTGCTGCATCCTCTGCTATGTAGCGCTCAGAATCAGCCCAAAAGATCAGAATTGTGCATGCAAATTGCGTTCAGCAGCGATTTTGTGGGTGTGTTTGCACCGTTGCCTAATCTGCATAATTCTTTTAGTTAATCAGGTGCTGAACCTGCATAGATTGCACATGAAAAACGAAAACATGTACCATGGGGGCATAACTCTTGGATGCACACAGTCAGACCATTTGGTACAATTTACTGTAACTGCTGTCACACCCTTGTTGCTTCACATGAGGCCCCTTTAATGTTGAGTAAATGCCAGAATCCCCTGATTTATGCCAAAATCCCCCACATGTGCCTACAGGTCATGTGCTGCCGTATGGAAGCACTCTCGCTTTAGAGGAAAACCTTATTCTGCAAGGAGGGGTGGCACTGGGCCAGGTATCCCATCACAAGATTGTTATGACAGACTAAACCATCACAGACTGGAGAGCCTTATTTGTTGTATGTCCTACACTGCCAGCTTTGCTTCTCTCTGGTTGCTCCCTTTGGGACTGATGCTCTGGCACACAAATGGCCTCCGTATTTCAAATATGCCTTCTCTCCTGTGAAGTTGCTACACCAAGTGCTGTGCAAAGTGAGGGAGGACAGGGTGTCTATTCTGTTAGTTGCACCACTTTGGCCCAAATAGTTTTGGTTCCTAGACCTAATTGCGTTGTTGTCCTTGGGAGATCCCACTAAGAGTAGACTCAAGCTTGTGGGAGAGGGTTGAGAGCCAAGCCAAGGGTTAACAATATCTGTCACTGACGCCATTTTGTATCCCCCACAATGAGGCGACTCTATGCTTTTAAGTGGTGATTGTTTGCGTCTTTGTGTGCCTCCTGTGGTCTAAACCTGGCCAGTTGCCCTGTGTGTTATTTTGCTCTTCCTGCAGGAGAATTTAGATGCTGGAATTTCCCTGTCTATGCTCAAAGGTCATGTGGCAGCCATAGCCATGTTTTGTGCTGCTGTGGATGGTTTGTCTATAGGCAAGCATCCGTTTGTTGTCAGATACTTGAAAGTGGTGCTAAAGGTGCTTAAGGCTCCACCATTTGAGCAGCTGGAATCCATTTGTTTTCACACACTCTCTATTAGGATTGAGTTGCTGTTGGCGCTCGCTTTGCTAAAGCATACAGACTTGCAGGCCTTTTTTAAATAGCCCTTGTCTGGAATTTGCTCCAGGATTTTCGAAGTCATACTTCGAATATGGTTTGGTTATGAACCCAAAGTGCATTCCACCACTTTTAGGACACAGGTTATATATTTGGGGGTCTTTTAGTATCAGAACCTATTCAGTGAGGAGCATGGTGTCCTTGTGGGCCTGGTGTAAGAGCACTGACCTGGAGGATATATCTTTCATGGAAGAGTGGGCATTGCCTCACACTTTTGCAAGTTTTTCTAACTTCATTTAGAAATATGTACATGATTAATGGATGATAGACAGCACTAAATAGTGCCTCTTTTATGTTTTATCTCACAGATGGATGAGTTGACGGCTGCTCTGGAAAAGACCAGAAATGATTTGGACATCACACGGCAGCGGTTGTCGTTTACCCAGAATTCTCTGTCTGACCGTGACCATGAGCTAAGCAGGATACGAGAAGATCACAGTAAACAGCTGACAGAGATACTACAATTAAAGTAAGTAAAAATTAACACGTGCATTTCACAACAATGAACTCAATGTTTGTTAGTGTCCATATGCATGCATGAGCTGCCCACAAGTGCAATGATCTATCAAATACATTATTAACATACATACAGGCACAAGTTATTAATTAATTAATTACTTTTTGTTCGTGACATCTTGGACTTTCATTGACACCTAGTGGTGTGGATGCAGCATCATTAAAAATTTATAGATTTCAGTTACAGATGCCATTGTAGAAATTCACTATTCACAATCAGCCATGATTAATTTAATCCAAGAGTGAAAGTGTCCAATAACAAGACAGTTACTGAGATTAAGCGAGTAGTATTCAGCTGGTCATGTGATTCTAAAATGGCAGCCCCATGAGGGCCCTGCCCCATGTAGAATAAAACAGCTTTTATAAGGTTAAACTGAATATTAAATACAAACATTAAAATAAATGAAAATTAACAATATAAGTCTGTCAGGAAGTTTTACGGTACACTCGAGACTGATTTTGTGTGCACATATTTTAATGTAGAGAACATCATTAATTCTTCAAATGTAATTTAACTAAATAGAGAAATGCAGTGAAATACATAGCAAAAGCTAACCTCTCTAGTTTTTCCAAGAGAATAGCAGAAAAAGAACGAGTATCTTTTAGTTTCACCTTGCAGAAATATTCTGAATAGATAAACACTCTAAGGAGCATATTAACTTTTTTGGAATAAAGGCTTAAACAAATAATTATCTTAATCGGTGGTGTGGATATAAATGTGGTAAACATTAAGAGATGGACAGACGACCTCCGCTGTGAAAATATCCCTTCAGGTCAGAAATTCAACATTGTGCTCAGGTTTTTTTATGAATGCACGCATGGGAATCATTATGTGTGAATCGTGTGAATTATTAACATAGATATTTCAAGAAGTGGAAAATATACTGTATATGATAAAGTATCTTAGTTAATGTTACTCTTGAATAAGCTCAGATTTTTAAACGCACACAATAAACAATGGATAATTGGGGCACAAATGAACACTTTTACCCTAAGTGTAAATAGCATCTGCCACACATCCTGGCTGGAAACACAAATTGAAGACAAACCGAACCCCTAGTGTCACTGCTGTGGTATGGGGTGTAATGATGGTGTGGATGTGCTTTTCTTCGTGTGGACAACCCCGGTTCGATTCTGCCTTTTGACATACTTTTTTTCCCATCCTGCTTCGTGTCTCCACTCATAATGTTTCCTTTAACAATACTTATAATAATAAATAAAAATGAACATAAAGTTTGATTTCCTCACAGGGATTTGGTCATGGTAAAAGTCAGAGAGTTAAGAGAAAGGTTTGATCTGGGTAAAATAAAAAAAGGACCCATGTTTTTGGGTGGAAGCCATAGATTCAATGCAATTAACCATGGTGTTACTACAGTAATATGGTTTTAATATAGTAACCATTTTTTATTTTGTGGTTACTACTACAAAATACCATAGTGAGACTATGGTTACTGTAGTACAGGGGTCGGCAACCTTTTTGACATGGAGTGCCATTTTTTATTTTCCTTGTCAAAACCTGCCTTTTTTATACAAAATAATTTAAAGTTAATGACAAAAATGTGCTTTTTTGATTAGTGATCAAGAAATCATGTGGAATCTTAAATATTTCTTATTTTATGTCATAATTTCTCAAAATCACACAGAGGGATAATAATCACTAGCACACAAGCAACAGTAAGAGAGGAGTAGACTATTTTATTTAAAAGTCCCTCGCACCTCCATGCCATTCTGGATTTTGATGTAATCCTTCCTCATGATAATACAGTGTGTTTTCATGAGCTAAATGTGAAAATAAACACTATTAATGTGAGGGACTCGACATGGAGATGAAGGTAGAATCCAAATGCAGGAAGTTCATTTACAATCAGCATACAAATCCAAAACACAAGGCAGAGACGTAATCATTGAAGCAGGCAAAGTAGTTGTTAACAGGTAATCAGTCCAACCAGGTAAACAGAGCAAAACAGTAATCCAAAATCGGTAATCCAGTAAAGCAGGCACAACGGTCATAACAAGTATACAGTGAAACTGGCAATATTTCTCAAAGTCACAATGGAAAAGCATGGCTATTTATATGGTTCAAACAGGAAGTCACCATAGAAGAAAATGGTTCAGTGTCAGTATTCAGGAGAGGGCTCCCTTTGGCGGTCGGCTGAAGGGATACCAGCCTCATTCGTTACAATGAAAGTGTGACAAGACTAACAGACTCGCGCAGCACGTGCAAATTTGCCCATGATGAGCCAATCAATTCAGGCAGCGGTGGCGCTTCACTTTGGTGAATCACAAAAGTATACGTGCCTGCAAAATCCTAAAACTTTTTTTCCAGGTTTAATAATTTATTTTGACTTTTAATCGTTTAATGTAGTTTTGAGAGTGACCGTCACTGTGCTTTAAGGAGGGTGTATGCTGGGTTGAAAATCTCGAGGATTGATAGTGATGTTTACTTATTTACCTCACGTGTTCTGAGGGATTGGGCAAAATGTACATAGACTGTCATCAGCTTAACCTCGCAGCATGATCAAAGCAAAGCAGGTGGGTTCACTCGCACAACTATTATTGAAGTGAAGCGCTGCCTGAATTGTGCGCTGCGCCACCAGCTCGTCACACTTTCACTTTTTGTGTAGCCTCCAATACAACAAAAAAAAAATGCTGCGTGATCATGAGGAAGGATTACATCAAGATGTAGATTGGAATGCAGGTGCGAGGGACTTTATATACATACAATAATAATCTACTCCTCTCTCGCCGTTGCTTGCATGCCAGTGATTACCCCTTCGCGTGCCAATATTGGCAAGCGTGCCATAGGTTGCTGACCCCTGCTGTAGTAAAACCATGGTTATTTTTTGTAAGGGAAGATTAGGGTTAGGTTTAGAGGTAGGGGTTGGTATAGTGTGTCTGTGGGACTAAATAAACACAATAAACACATTGAAGTGATACCCTATACTGTAGGTTAGTATTTAATTAGGGGTGAAAATAGTACATGCCACTATCTGCACGCGGGTGCAAATTGCATCTAATACTATTTGCACTTAGTGCAAAGATGCTTTTTGTTGCTATTTACACCTAGTGCAAATTGTCACTCTGTATATTTAAATGTTGTTGAAGAAATACAGCTGAATAGGAGAAGCAGGTTTTCTTCACTATTATTTACTCCTGTGCTTTTGGCAATATAATGAATCTGTTTTTAATAATCCTTTAAATGGAGTTGAGAATGAGGGTTTGGGTGGAGCTCACTCATTTAATCCCCCCATCACAATGTGAAAGACAAAAACAGCTGCTCACATCCACCCTTCAACAGTTCATCCAGCACTGGCTCCACCTACCCATAAATCCACATGCTGAGAGCCAGTTTACCATTGGATTCTCAGCAATCATGTTTGCTGCACTGCTTGAGACAGCAACTCAAGACGTCCACTTCTCTAAAATCACTGAGGGGTCAGAGACTGAAGTGTCATTGGCCATTTCTGCTGTCTCAGATAATACCTCCTTTTTTATTTCTTCAAGAGCTGTACTTGTTGTCTTGTATATGTTTTTTGGGCTGCATAGATCACATGCTACTTTTCAGTTTACCTCTTTAAATATACATTTCAAGGCTTCTCCAGTCCATACCTTCACTGGTCCTCGGAAAATCCATGCACTTGTAGAGAAAACCATGAGACTGATTTTCAATTTATAGATAGTCTCCCCATAAAAAATGTCACTTTCTAGCTGCACACTACAATCACCACTTGGAGTTTACTCTTAAAAAACATTAACATTTTTAGGTTATGAAAACAAAATGAAAAAAAAAATAATATTTTTTTTTACACTGGATGCTGTTAAACTGTTGAGGTTGTGTCTTTGATAACAGTATCTAATGCAGCTTCATGGGTATATTTTGCAACCAAATTATTCATACGATGACAAAAAAACACCACAAATTTGTTCCAGCCTCCTTTCATTGAAAAGAAAAAAAATTAAGTATGGGAATCATAAAGGTGTACTGCAGTGGTCCTAAGTTGTTTAACCAGCAGACTTTAGTTAACACCCCACTGTACAACAATTGCAGTGATGGGCAGACCCCCAATATACAAATATCTCACTCAGCAGGCTTTGATGTATGTCAAAGACAGGCAAAGAATGATTTGACTTGACTTGTCAGCAGCTCTGTGGGTCTAAAGTTGCACAATGTCCCTTTTGGTGGGAAAGTGGTGGTTGTAACTAAAATGTGGAAAATTTCAGTGCCTTTGTGGCCCCCTTGAGTGTCTCTGGCCCTTTATCTGTGCACATGAAAGGTTTGCGTGTGACTGTTTTTGTCTCATGATGACACTGCTTATGCCATGCACACACGTGAAGTGTGTGTGTGTGTCTGTATCGGGGGTGTAGATGCTGGAGTGTGTCTTTCTGAATGAGTGACATTTTGGGCTTGCTACGGTTGATTTGGACGCGTGAAGAGATGCCGGCCACATCTGTGTGAGACGCAGGGAGGGGTCAGGCTCTAATTGTTCATTCGCACGGAGGTGCGTGTCTCTTGTAGTCGTGGTCACAGCTGAGGTGTTGGCAAAGCAAACATCACACGCACTCGCATTCATAAAACCTGCGCATTATTATGACATCACACACGTCACACTCGTGCAGGGGCATGCCAGAGTTTGACACAGCTTTGGCCTCTGTTGTTACAGTATGCGTTTATGTCATCAAACCATCTTATACACAACAACAAGAATATCACAAAGAGATTAAAGCTTTCATACAGAGATTATGAGCATTTATACTGAATTCCCATTCATTTATTCACATGCAACTCTGAGGTTGTGAGCTACTGTAACTGCATTATGCACAGAATTTACTCTGTACTGCCTACAAGAGTTTTCAGTAGTTATTTCCAGTAAAATTTTGTGATTCTCTATAACAATTTCAATACCACAGAAAATAAAAAATGCTGCTGAACACACACCTTCTTTCAAAAAGTTTTAAAATGGAATAAATACAAATGATTTCACTCTTTTCATGTGATTATATATCTCAGTCTTCTATTATCAAAGTATATCACATGTTCCTAGAAGTACATACAATGATAACTTGTAATAACGGTATGTGTGTGTAGAAGAGAATTACAAAATGACTTAACTGTTACTAAAGTGGGTCGAACAAAGCACTCAAAAGTTGAACTTGTTGCATTTAAGATACATAATAACTTAACAACAATGAAGTTACAATAAGCTGTTCCAAAATAACATTAGGTATACCTTGAAATAATGTATGAACTCTGAAAGTATTTATTTTTAATAATTAGAGGTGCTAACTTTAAATTTAATATTTTTATTATGTTTTGGTCTGCTGCCTTTTTAACAGGATTAACAAGAGAAACAGACATTCACAAATGCTTCTCTCTCCGCATATTAGTCACTTTCTCATACATGTCTATAGATATATGTGTATGCGTGTGGAATGTAGACAGACGTGGATGGAACAGCAGGTAAATATAACACAAAGGGAGAGTGTTCAGCAGGGTTCAACATAATCACACGGGATACCTTGTCATCGACTCCATTCTGCAGAGTTACTGACAAGCACCATATCCCATCAGACATCAGTTCAAGTCTGTTTACCTTCCTCTGTGACTTGACCGTAGCTTCCTGCTTTTTTAGGAAGTAATTGCATTTATATATTCAGTGATGAGCGTGATTCTGAGATTCCTTTTTCCCTCTAAGATTATAATATTACTCCACTGGTGGTTTGGGTAGAGTTAATAAAATATGCATTGTTCTTCACTATATTACATCTTGTACAACAAAAACAACCCATTGCGCAGTTCACTTTTGGCAACCCTCTGTGGATGTTTCAGCTGGAAACTGCTCAACACTTCTCACTTTGGCCACTGGGGGCAATGCATCTAATTTTGGTAAGCACTGACCACATTTAGCTCAATAAATGTCAACCTACAGACCTTATTCTCTACAGCGGCATCTTTGAATTTTGACGGGAATGACAACGAAGCTGTGAGGGATAGACATACAATCTCTTCAATAGGCTGTACAGCAAGTATTTTTGGATCGTTCAGTGAACAAAACATTGAAAAAATGTCTTTCCAAGAACATTCAGTTGAAAAAAAAAAAAAAGATGGTGCTACTGTGAATAAGATCTACTGATTCCGAATTCACAGTGAAATCTGTCTGCAGGGTTTGGCAAAATTCTGATTGTAAGAATTGGCTCCTTTTCAATGAGTTGGAAGTTGAATAGAACTGTCCCCACCCCACAGAATGTTGAACTGGAAATTAAATTAAAATGACAGAAGGAATAATTTACTGAATTGCAATTAAAAGAAAATCAACATAGTCATACAACATACAGTATGGATTTCATTTGTCCAACACAACAACATACTGAGCAAAACAGATGAATTCTTAGGTGTTCTGTTAAACATTTCCAACTTATAAGCCGCTTTATGTTGTTTGGTGCCTTTTGAAGACTATGGTGTAAATTAAAGCATTCTGGGAAAATTAAGTGTTTATATTAGTGCTGTCAGTCGATTTTTTTGACTGTATATATAATTCTTTTCCTGTCAAAATACATTTAGTTTCTGCTTAGAAAAGAAAACATTATGTAACAATAATTTATTATTAACATTCTCCAAACAAAGTTATACACAGTATAACGACAGAAATGCAATAAAATAGCACCAATTCAAGTAAAATTAAACGTTTTCCAAAGACTAAGTGGAAGGTTGACTAATTGAAAGAACTAGTCCTCACACAGTAGATTGAGTATTCATTAAATCTCTTAAACTTTAATCCACCTTGATATTAGTCATGGCTACTCAGTTTGCTACAGCAATCATAAAGTCACATTCACATGATTCGTGCCATTTCGAACTACACTTGAAAAGTGCTGTAGAGAATGTCTTGTTTTGCTCTGAGCGCTGGACTGTTCATGTAAATGATACTTTATCCAAATTGTCCAGTAAGATGGAAGCGCAACACGGCCCTGGGGAAATGCTAATGCTTCACTCCAGTGAGTCATGTGAATTCAGCTTTTCACAGGTCCCATATGGGTTTGTTTTGTACAAAATTATGGTTAAGAGGTCCTTCTCCATCGCTTGATCGTTGACATAGAACCGCTGTTGTGAGTGTTTGTTGTGGTGTGTATCAGTGTAATAGAGTCCCCAGACACATTGCAAAGGTTCCACCCTATTCCAACCTGTTTTCTTCTTCTTAGCATGTACATTGTGTGCCAAGCCATTGGATTGGTTCTTCATCAGCAACTTGATGTAGAGCCGGTAGGCCTCCATCAAATCTTGTCTGAAAGAAATCATTGACAATGTGGGACATGGTCTGTAGAGCACTGCGGCTGCAGTTTGGATCCGTGGCTTGCCCCCAGCAAACCAAGTTGGCAGTTCGTTGACCCTGGTCGGTTCAGAACCTATTTAGCGTGCACCATAGGCATCGTCGAAGATTAAAGCCAGCGGGATAAAGAGATGGTTTGGCTACTCTGGATCAGTTGACAACCTCTACTGCAGCTCACTCAGCACTCCAGGCCAAATTTGCTCTGATGTCTTCTGGCGGCTGACCTAGCCAGACAGGATGTCTTGATGACAGAAAAACTGCTGGATGTGATGTGATGTCCGCATGTACTGGGAGCTGATAGTTGTTGTGCATCTTGGCCAACATCTTTGCAGTGAATGTGTTAAACGTTAAGCGCAGGTGTTAACGCATTAATTTTGACAGCTCTAGTATAAATATATACTGTTTAACCAAGTTGAGTTTTATTCCTAGGAAGGTAACTGACTGACTGGGCACCAATTTTTATTTTGTCCAGTTTACCATGTTTTTAAGGCTCAAGCGAGAACTTCAAGCAACTTAGTCTCAGATGCTGCTTTTTCCTGTTTACCACCCTTGGGGGAAAAAACGGTAAGTGCCTCACATGAGTACATACATATCACACTAATGAGAGCTCAGCAATATAGCATCCCCTTCATCTCTGCCGAACATGAACATATAATGCTCGCCGATTGTGGGGGTGCAGATCAGAGGTGGGTAGAGAAGCCAAAAACTTTACTCAAGTAAAAGTATAATTACTTAAATAAAATAATGACTCAAGTAGAAGTAAAAGTAATAATGTTATAAATTACTCGAGTAAGAAAGTATCCAATAAAAAGAAGACTCAAGTAGTACTAATGTACAGCACCGGGTGCTCCTCCCCCTCCACCACCTGCGAGAGTACGGCCCCCAGCCCTCTGTCTGAAGTGTCCGTCTGTAAGACAAAAGGGAGAGAGAAATCAGGTGAATGTAAAAGCGCCCCCCCGCAAAGTGTGGTTTTCACTTGCGTAAACGCCTGTTGACACTGCTCCATCCACTGGACCGGGTCTGGAGCTCCTTTTTTAGTGTGATCAGTCAGAGGGCTGGTGACGTCCGAATAATTAGGCACAAACCTTCTATAATAGCCAGCCAGCCCCAGGAACTGTCTCACCCCCTTTTTGGTCTTGGGCCTCAGGCAGGTCGCAATCGCAGCAGTCTTGTCAATTTGGGGATGCACCTGCATGTGGCCCAAGTGGAACCCCAGATACCGTACCTCCACCCGCCCAATCGCGCTCTTCTTGGGGTTTGCTGTGAGTTCCGCTTGTCTCAGCGATCTAAGAACCTCTCTCAGATGCTGCATGTGCCACTGCCAATCATTGCTGTAAATTATGATATCATCTAAGTAGGCAGCGGCGTAAGCCGAATGCGGCCTGAGGATTCGGTCCATGAGACGCTGAAATGTAGCCGGGGCTCCAAACAAACCGAACGGAAGCGTCACAAATTAGTGTAATCTAAACACCATGGAGAAGGCTATTTTTTCATGGGAAATTGGCGTCAATGGGATCTGCCAATAACCCTTTGTCAAATCCAATGTCGAATAAAATCAAGCAGTGCCCAACCGATCGAGCAACTCATCAACGCGAGGCATTGGGTATGCGTCAAATTTAGACACCACATTGACTTTTCTATAATCCACACAGAACCGTACAGACCCGTCGCTCTTAGGAACTAGAACAACCGGGCTGAACCAATCACTGTGGGATTCCTCTATTACCCCCATATCGAGCACTGTATCCAATTCTTCCCGGACTTTCTGTGCTCGGGCAATAGGTAGGGCAATTGGTTTCGATGTGGTGCTGTATGAGGTTCATACGACCCGGTAGAGGGGAAAACATGTCTGCACACTCTTTTTGCACCTTGGCAACCTCTGCGAGTTGATACGGTGAGAGGTGGTCTCCGCAAGTAACCGTTGTGAAATGATTGTGTTTTGTATTCACCTCTGGCTCGAGCTCCGCCCTCTATGGGACTACCATAGCCAACATCACAGGGTCCACCTCCCTCCACAGTTTCAGGAGGTTGAGGTGATATATTTGACATGCGCCCCCTCTATCGGTTCGCTTTACCTCATTATCGAGATCCCCCACTCGTAGTGTGACCTCAAAGGGTCCTTGCCACTTGGCGAGTACTTTGGAGCTCGATGTGGGGAGTAATATGAGTACCTTATCTCCCGGTGCAAATTCCCATAGCCGAGTTCCCACCATACAGTCGGCTCTGTCTTTCTTGAGCTTGGAGCAAATTCTCCTGTGTTAGTTGCCCCAAAGTGTGGAGTTTTGCTCTAAGATCAAGAACGTATTGAATTTCATTCTTACTGTTTGATGTTTCCTCCTCCCAAGCTTCGCGTATAACATCAAGCACGCCGTGCATGCGCCGCCCATACAGCAGCTAGAATGGGGAAAACCCAGTGGAGGCTTGCGGGACCTCACATACTACGAGTAACAGGGGATCGAGCCATTTGTCCCAGTTTCTAGCATCCTCGCGCACGAACTTACGAATCATGTTTTTAAGGCTTTTATTAAATTGCTTCACCAGGCCATCTGTTTGTGGATGGTAAACGCTGGTGCGGATTGATTTAATGCCCAATAAATCATAAAGCTTGCGTAGTGTCCGTGACATAAAAGTTGTGCCCTGATCGGTGAGGATTTCTTTTGGAATCCCCACCTGGGAGATTATTTTGAAGAGTGCCTCCGCAACACTGCATGCTGAGATGTTGCGCAGGGGCACTGCTTCCAGATATCGTGTTGCATAGTGCACTAGGACCAATACAAAGCGATGTCTGCGTGCTGACCGCTCTAATGGCCCGACAAGGTCCATTACAATTCTCTCGAAGGGGACCTCGATCAGCAGAAGAGGGCGCAATGGCGCTTTTGGGGTGGCCGGTGGATTCACCAGCTGGCATTTGCGGCATACCGCACACCACCTGCGGACATTGCCGGCAATGCCCGGCCAATAAAAATTGGCTATTAGGCAGTTCAGTGTTTTTCTTTCCCCTAGATGATCTGCCATGGGATTATAATGAGCCGCCTGGAACACCATTTCCAGACGGCTCCGCAGTATTAAGAGCTGGGTTGTATCTTCCTTTGTTTGAGTGTCCTGCATCACTCTATACAACCGCTCATTTATAATTGCGAAATAAGGATATGAAAGGGTGACACTCGGCTGGAGTTGTCCATCGATCACTCTCACTAGGTCTAAGGCGTGCTTGAGGGTTTCATCTCACGACTTCTCCAAAGGGAAATCCCCTTCGGGAAATCCCCTAGGGGGATTCACATCTCTTTGCTTTAGTGCAGGACCCATCCGTGCATATTCCCTTTATCACATTTCTAAATTCAGGCCAATTAGTCCCTAAAATCAGCGGATGGGTGAGGCGGGAACTAACCGCGTCCTCCACTCTGTTTTGTTCCCCAAAATTTAATCACAAGGGTCACCACAGGGTAGTTGTGAATATCCCCATGCACACACTTCACCCTCACCATTTTAGCTGTGCCTAAAGCCTCGTGTTGAACCAAGCGTAGGTGGATAGTGTTAGAGACATATCGCATGTGGAGGCTTCATGCCATCCACCGCGGCAACCACGCTCAACTCACCATGTGCCCCACTGAGAATGAACCACATTATAGCGATTACAAGGAGGTTACCCCATGTAACTCTACCCTCCCTAGCAACTGGGCCAATTTGGTTGCTTAGGAGACATGGCTGGAGTCACTCAGCACGCCCTGGGATTCGAACTAGCGAACTAGCGAACTCCAGGGGTGGTAGCCAGCGTCTTTACCACTGAGCTACCCAGGCCCCCTGCTGGATAGTGATGGTGAGTACCTCCCTTGACTCTTACCAGTCGGGGGCAGCCTGCAGACTGTTGGGATCCATCACAGGGCATTGATCCCTGAAGTGTCCCGGATCCCCGCAACTCCAGCAGACCGGCCCAGGCACCACGCCCACACCTGCGTCGGCGGACACTTCCACCTGAGGGGGAGAGTGGCGGGGCACTGTTGATGCTGTGGGTGATGGGAAACCCGTCGGTGGCGGGACTCCTCACCTCTGCGGGGTAGGAACGGGCTCTGGGGAGAGAGCAGAGTGAGAGAGAAGAGGGGAGGGGGAAGAGATTGGGGAAAACATAAGGGAGGGGGAGAGAGAGTGGGCGGGCTCTTCCGCTCCCTGGTATGCCGGCTTCATACAGCGACGCTGGGCGGTGGCACTGGACCCACTCCGCCATTCCTCTTGGCAGTCGATGGATTAGCTGCTCCAGCACCACCTGGTCGACAACTCCCATGACATTGTGATCCCCCACCAGCAGCCATTTCCGGCAGGCATCTCAGAGCCCTTGGTGAAAGCAAACGGGTGGCCGGTCTTCTCCAGCTTCTTGGACCGGAAGAGCTTCCGGTACTGCTCAGGACTACGGCCAACCCACTGCAGGATGGACTTCTTCAGGTCTTCGTAGGCCAGGAGGTTAGCCGCCGGCAGTTGTTGTGCAGCACGCTGGGCTTCCCCGGACAGAAATGGGAGGAGCCGGGCTGCCCACTGATCTCGCGGCCAGCTCCAGATCTCGCCAGTTCTCTCAAACAAGTCAAGGAAGGCTTCCGGGTCATCTTCCGCCCCCATCTTCAGAAGTGTGGGTGGGGGCAGGGGGCTGTGGTTGTCCGGGGTTGTGGCCGGGGCTCTCTCCTGTCTGAGGAGGCTCTGAATCACAAGCCATTCCTCTGCTTGAGCTCGTAGGATCTCAAAGAACCAGCGTACTTGGTCTTGACAAAGCTCAAGCAGGGATTGTTGGTGCATCTGGTGTAGGCTGGCGAGGGACATGAGGATCTAAGCCAACTGCGAGGATTTCATGGGGCGTACTTCAGGATCCCGTGTTTCGGCACCAGTGTAACAAACTTCACAGCAGAATGGAAGGAGAACACAGGGAAGCGGGTTTTCCAGGCTCAGCCACTTCAGTGCTTTTCAACTTCACAAACTCATCAGCTTCACAGGCACGTAGTCACTTAAACACATTAGATTTTACAGGCACGTAGTTACTTAAACACATCAGCTTAACAAATACAACAGAATGAATGCAACAGCTTCAGGAGCACCGTGGATTCCTTGTGCCAGATTCTCTCTCTCTCTGCTGGTGGCGAGGCTGTTTATATGTCGCTCTCCCTTTGCTCACTGGAATTAGAGACAGGTGTTAATAATCTAGCTCAGGTGCAAGCCCCTTAACGCTTTCTCTCTCTCTGGACGGATGCTTGACCACGCCCCCGTTTCCACAGTGGTGATATGCACAAAGAACTGAATCACCAAAAACACGAAAAGAAGAATGTGAAAGTGGAGATTTATTAGTAAAAAAGGATCTGTTTCTCACCCACACTTATCAGATCCCTTCTGAAGACATAGATTGAATCAGTGTCATTTGAATTCCTTTAATACTGCCTTTATGTGCTTTCTGAGCTTCAAAGTTTTGGTACCCATTCACCTGCATTCTTGTATAAACTAACAAAGCTGAGATATTCTTCTAAAAATCTTGGTGTTCAGCAAAAGAATAAAACACATCTGGGATGGCATGAGGGCGAGTAAGTGATGCGAAAATTTTCAGTTTTGGAAAAATGATTCCTATAAGGAGATGTTAGAAAGAATGCTAACCTTAAAGGAATAGTTCATCCAAAAATAAAAATTTGCTGATAATTTATCACCCTCAGGCCATCCAAGATGTATCTGAGTTTCTTTCTTCATCAAAACAGAATTTAAGACTTTTAGGATTTCATTTCAGGCCTCCTCCCCTAAACAATGCTAGTGAATGTACTCCATTTTTTGATGGTCCAAAATGCATATTTAGGGTGTATCAAAATAATCCACACGACTCCAGTCGACAAATAAATTTCTTCTGAATGCAAACAATTGATTATTTTGAGAAACAAAACAATACTTATATACTTTTTATCTACAAATATTCGCTTCCGTACATCTCTGTGATGCATGCTCATGAGAGGGATGATGTAAGCTCATTGGTAAGGTCATTTGTCACGTGGAGGAGGAGGCAGGATGCACGTCATTGTTTCAAATAGAAACTTGCACAGAGCACAGACCAAGTGCCATTCACAAACCAGAACAGTCCAAAACAATTTCAAAACAATATAAAATAAAATAAAATATCATTTCCAAATAATAATAATTAAAAAAACAATGTAAAAAATGACTCGCTTCCTGACTCCTCCTCCACGTGACGCGTGACCTTACCAATGAGCTTACGTCATCCCTCTCATGAGCGCACGTCACAGAGATGTACAGAAGCAAACATTTATAGTTAAAAAGTATATAAGTATTGTTTTGTTTCTCAAAATAATCAGTCGTGTGGATTATTTTGATGCACCTTAAATATGCATTTTGGACCGTCAAAAAATGGAGTACATTCGCTTGCATTGTTTAGAGGAGGAGGCCTGAAATGAAATCCTAAAGTTTTAAATTCTGTTTTGATTAAGTTTTTTGGCGTTGTTCATGTGTTGAACACGACTCGAGTGACTTGAAGTTCCGCTGTCGTAAGAGTCCCATTCAAATATCTCAATAAATTACACTTGTATTAACACTTATTAAATTAAAACCAGTAATGTAACGACAGGAACACAACCCATTGTAACGAAGTAACGATGACAGTTATGAGGACAGTTGTGAATTGTGAATTCCTGTGGAAAATAATTGGTCTGCATCTAACAGTCACAAACTCCAGAACTCTGTCACTGAGCCACGTCTCCATGAAAACAAAGACGCAGCAGTCTCTAAACTCACGCCGCGTAGTCTGCTGGAGTCAGATGTAGTCCAATTTATTGTCCAGGGAGCAGACATTTAAGAACAGGATAGACGGTAGAACCGGCCGGCTAGGGTTTGTTTTTAGCCTAGCATAGACCCCGCCCTCTTGCCATGCTTCCGCTTCCTCGCACACCGCTTATGACGTCCCCTCCTCCGGTCACCTGCATCAGGCAACGCCGAGGACTGTAGGCCTGTTCCCTGCAGCAAGCCAAGATATGTAGCTTCTCCAGCAGATCATCGTGCAGCTTAGTTGTTGCATGATTTCTATACTGTAGCAGTGTCTGGCGATGGTAGACATGAACACTGGTTGCTCCGATGTGCATGTGCCATAAAAATTCAGGCTAAGAAACAAAAATAGCACCACTTTTGGATCCAGAGCGCCGCTGCGTGCTACTGCTGCCTGGAAATTGCACCGTTTCGGATCGCAGACTGTGTAACAGTTTCTTCCCCCAAGCCATCAGACTCCTCAATATTCAGAGACTGGACTGACACACAAACATACACACAACTGAATGCCGTCCGACTCCCTTTGCAATTTTTGCACATTTCTGTATTATCTACCCTAATTTTTTGCTTTGCTGCTACTGTATTCATAAAAATACTGTATTTAATTTCTTGTCACTTTCTACCTGGCTGCTACCCCAATAAATGCTATGTCCATGTATGATATAAGGTTATCTGCTGAACGTACGTTTACATTCACAGCATTTTCTATTATATTGCTATATCTTTTTGCACTACCTGTTTTATCTAACACTTTCACACTAGAACTGTGTACTGTCTGTGCTGCACTGTCTCTTACTGTGCCTATCGTCCTGTTTTTAGCAATTATTGTACTGTCTTGTACTATTTGCACACATGCACTTTATGTAGTAATGTGTAGGTCTTATTTAGTTCTGTGTAGTCTCACGTAGTTCTGTGTTTGTAATATGTTGTTTTTATGTTGTTTTATGTAGCACCATGGTCCTGGAGGAACATTGTTTCATTTCACTGTGTGTTGTACTAGCTGCATATGTTTGAAATGACAATAAAATCCACTTGACTTGACTTGATTTGAAAAGTAAAAACGTTTCATCAGAAATTTACTTGAGTAAGAGTGAAAAGTACCCACCATGAAACATACTCATAAAAGTAATTTTTTTCCAAAAAGTTACTCAAGTACTGTAATTGTAACTGAGTAAAGGTAGCGTGTTACTACCCACCTCTGGCGCAGATAATTACATTCAGGTAAAGCCACTTGTTATGGAGAAAAAAGGAGGTTTGTTAGGCTTGAGCCAATGAGAAACTCTCCTAAAATCTTCACGCTCTGTATACCATTCTCTCGCGTCTTACTTATAACATCCCTCAGTAGCCACAGAAGAAAGTTAGCTGGAGGACAGGGGAGTGGCTTCAGCTTTCAGAACAAAAGCAAGCCAAGAGCAAAGCATGATTAGTTTCATATATTCGTAATGAACATAATCAATCTCAGCGAGCAATGTGTCACTGAGGGCTCAGCCTAGACAAACTACAGTGCTCATACTGAATGGGTAAATCACTTAATACAGAGAAAAAGGAGGCACACAAAGCTTGAGCCTGCAACAAACCCTCAACAAACCCTTCCTAAAAATATCTGTGCTTTTTATCCCATCTTCTCATGTCTTACTCATACGGTCCCTAGGAAGCCACAAAAGAACAAGTGGGAGGAGGCTTTCATTTTTCGTTTTGGATTTCAGAATGAAAGCAAGCTGCTAGAGCCAAGTGTCATGAGTTTCATGCACTCACATTGATCACAATCAGTCTTAAAGAGCACTGTAAGAAAACAGCGCACCTGCACATCAGACAGAGAGATGTAACGTTCACAGGGGGAAAACACTTGCAAAACAATGCCATCTTTAAAAAGATATGTTTTTCTAGTTTTACCCAATATACTCTTTTAGGATTGCAATGTAAATACCCTACAATCCCCTAATAGCTTTTGAAGAGGTGCTATTTTGCTGGCGCACACAGGAAGAAGAGTAGAATTCGTTCCTACTGACCGGGTGCAAAACGAACAGCGAAACATTGGTTTAGGGTTCCAGAGGCATGAGAGATGTGCACGCTGCTCTGAAAGAGAAAAATTCTGACTGTGTGGTGCTGGGTTCCAGCTTGTATGCTGCCAATCAAATTGCCCTGATGGTAAAGAGTTTCAAGGCCACTGACTCCTGAGTGGTGTTCACATAGCATCAGCTTACCTTTGAAAGGGAACTACACTTAAAGCAGTTATATTTTGATTGTATATGTTTTAGAACTTTTGGAGTTATGTCTTTACATTTCATTCCGTTTTAATTGTACTTCCTTAAATTAAAATTTGAATTACAATTTGGCATGATGTTTGCTACCTCGATTCATTTTCAATTTAAATTCAGCAACTGAACTGGAATTTAATTGCCATTCTCAATTTAATTGTAAATGGTGTCCTTGCCTCATGTTCAGTGAGAAAGTAATTGACCAGCAGAAACTGTAGGGAGTGAGAGAATAATATTGTCCATCATATACTTCTACACAGCATACAGTATCTTCAACTTTACCAGTGGTCCAGAAGTGTTCCAGCATCCAAAAAGGGTTCCAAGTTCCCAGCTGGATTCATTTCTTTCTGTTTTTTGCTTTTTTTAGCCCTCTCATCGGCTCAGACAGCTGGAATTGTAACTCATTACACCATAACAAAATGAGAGTGTGTTCAAACCTACTGGCAAGTGTTGTCAAAAGTATCAGTACTGAGAGGTCACGTGACACCATGCAAGAAGCAGACGTGTGAGCGACAAGCTCTGCGCACTTTGCTAAATTTTTTATTATTTTCATGTTATAATCTGGTGAAATTTGATACACCCAGTTACACATTTGCTCTTTGAGGCAAAACATGGCAAAGAAGTCAAAATCTCTGGCTCTGTAGACATTAAAAGACACTCATGTGTCCAGGATGAAAGCCCCGACAGGCCTACAGACCGGGGACTCGATTTGGATGGCGCGGCGGGAGAGATGATCCAGCATCAGTTGTTCAACATGTTGGTGATGTTGACGAAGGTTCTTGCTGACTTGGAGGATCTTGCTGTAATACGTCGATCGATTACGGAGATGGAAATAAAATTCTCTGAATTCAGGCCAATTAGTCCCTAAATCAGCGGATGGGTGAGTGCGGGAACTAACCGTGTCCTCCACTCTGTTTTGTTCCCCAAAATTTAATCACAAGGGTCACCACAGGGTATTTGTGAATATCCCCATGCACACACATCACCCTCACCATTTTAGCTGTGCCCAAAGCCTCGTGTTGAACCAAGCGTAGGTGGATAGTGTTAGAGACATCTAAGTATTTACATGTCCCAATCAGGCAATGTCTTTTATTGAATCAGTGGGTGAGTAAACCATTGGGTGTTTCTCATGTGAGTGGGTCGCTGTACTTACTCTGGCTTTTGAGGAAGCTGGGCGTCATTTTGGTTTCTTTTTTCTTTTTGTTTTGGCTCTGCCGAATAGCTGGAGTTTGTTTTGTGAATAACACTTTTACTTAAACTTTTGCAGTGACGAAAGATTACTTTTGCATTGAAGTTCCCAGCAAGTTTGAGAGTGGACACTACGGATGACCGCAAAATATCTACATGCTCACACAAAGGATGTCTTTTATAAAGTTGACGGATTGTGTAAGTCATGGTATATACTTTTATGTGGCCTCCGAGTGAATTGACTCGACCATCCGGGGAACCGGGATGCCGGTTTTGTTTATTTTTGTATTGGTTCTGCCTAGCGGCTGGAGCTTGTTCTATTGAATAACACTCCTTTGGAACAGCTGTGGATTAATCTGTTTGTTCTTCGTGCTTATTCCTCCTGCTGGCTGGAATTTGTTTTGTTGAGTATTTTTATGGGATATTGGAATGATTACATCATCCGCATAACAGCCGGCTCACTGAACATTCGTTTGTCTGTCCGAGGAATCTGAACGGTTTTATATCAGCTGGAATTTGTTTTGTGGAAGATCACACCTTTGAGACAGTTCTGTGAATGAATCTACACGTTCTTTGTGTTCATTCTTCCTATTCACTGGGGTTTATTTTACAAAGTATATTCTTTTATGTAATTTTGCCTTACAAATTTGTGTGGCAAAATTGAGCAATCCGATGGCAAAGTTGTCATGGGGGCTTGTGGGCGTTCATGGACCTTTTGAGTTTAGAGGGATTGTTGCCGGTTGGCGCTTTCATGCGCGGGGTTAATGCACACATTTTTATTTTTTCTGTTTGTTTTGTTCAGGGGGAAGTTCGGGGTTTGACTGTTTCACTAATGGGGAATGTGGTCTGTATAATTTTGTTTTTGACACAATTTATTTTTTCTATTATATAAAAATGTCAAATGTTAATATGAGTGTCCTATCTCTATCCACATGGAATGTAAATGGGTTGGGGCACCCCATAAAAAGAAGGAAGGTTATAACTTTTTTTAAACGTAAGAAATATGATATAGTGTTTCTTCAAGAAGTCATTATATTGGCAAATAAACATCTACAATTCAAATGTCTCAATCAGACTAAAGATAAATTAGGGAGAGTCATTATTGTTTTAGCTGAAATTCAAGGGCAAAGGTTGATTTTTGGCTAATATTTACACACCTAACGCTGATGATCAGGGCTTTTTTGTAGATCTTGAGGGGATGCTGCAAACCACTGGCACCCCTCATGATATAATATTGGGAGGAGACTTTAATCTTTTGATGGACTCAGTCCTTGATCACAGTGAAGCAAAATTGTGTAAACCCCCTAGAGCAACATTGACGCTTCACAGGATGTGTAAAAATCTTGGTCTTACGGATATTTGGAGACTTTTGAACCCATCTGGTAGGGACTATACATTTTTTTCATCAGTCCATAAGATTTATTCTAGAATAGATTTTTTTTTTTTTTTTTTTGATATCCAAATCCCTCATTTCATCTGTTGTTGATTGCTCAATTGGAAATATCTTAGTCTCAGATCGTGCCCTGGTGAGTTTAGAGGTGTTGCCATATACAGAGAAAAAGAAATCATATAGTTGGCACCTTAATGTGTCCCTTTTGCAAAATCCTGATTTCCATCAAATGTTAAAGACTGAAATCAATGTTTATATGGAGACCAACTGGTCCTCAGTATCCTTTGTGGGCATGACTTGGGAGGCACTTAAGGCGGTTCTTAGGGGTCGGATCATACAGTATGCCTCATTGACCAAAAAATCCAAAGCATGAAAACTTGTGGAGTTGGAAGGAAATATTAAAAATGCAGAGGCAGAGCTGAAGCACCGTTTGTCATCTGATGGCCTCAGAGAATTGACCCGATTGAAATACAGATATAATACTATTTTGTCGCGGAAAGTGGAGTTTTGGCTATTCAGGGCAAGACAGTCATACTTTGAGTGGGGGGACAAAGTAGGAAAACTTTTGGCTAGATATATAAAGCAGAGATGTAAACGTTTAGATGTAAACATTTTGTCAAAAATTCTGGCTAATCGATTAAGTAAAGTTATGACATATCTTATACATATAGATCAGGTGGGGTTTATTCAAGGCCGTAGTTCTTCTGATAACATTAGGCGTCTCATCAATATCATGTGGTCAGTAGCGAATGAACAGTCTCCGGTTGCTGCCATCTTACTTGACGCCAAAAAGGCGTTTGATACAGTAGAATGGGATTATCTTTTTAAGATTTTGGAAATGTATGGGTTCGGGAGTACTTTTATTGGTTGGATTAAGCTACTTTATAGACACCCTGTAGAGGTTAACTCCCTGTTAATTCAGAGTCTGGGGGATGGAGCTTCAACTTCTCAAGAGATTATGGGAGAGAGATTTAAATTTGGGATTGGAGGAGGGAGTGTGGGCTAAGATTCTAAAAAATGTCAAGTCTACATCTAGAGATTCGAGGGTGCGTCTGATGCAATTTAAGATTTTGAATCGATTATATTGGACCCCCTCTAGATTGTATAGACTAGGTCTTAAAGATACACCCACCTGCTGGCGATGCCAATCAGAAGACGGGGACACAACCCATGTTTTTTGGGGATGTGTTAAAATACAGGAATTTTGGTTAAAGATTCAGGGATTTATGTGTGATGTGTTGGACACAAGGTTTTCATTTTGCCCCAGACTCTGCATTTTGGGTGATGGGGAAGTCATACATTTTGGGGATAGCCACTTGAGAGGTTGGGTCCTGGCCGGAGTTATGGTGGCCAGGTGAATAATACTCAGGGGGTGGAAGACGGCTGGGGCACCCTTGTTTCAGGAGAGGTGCGGGGAGATGAGTGAGGTTGCGGCATTTGAGGAGGCAATCTTCAAAAGGTTAGGAAAGTGGGATTTGTTTAATAGGAAGTGGGGTGGATATTTGGATTTTTTGGAGGGTTCTCGGGGAGGGGCAGTGGAGAGAGATTTTTTATTTTTTATTTTTAGTTTGATGTGCATGTGCACTCTTGCTTTTTGAAAGTATTTTTTTTTAGTTTGTTTCTAATTTTTTTGCTATAATTGTAAGAGACCACTGTAATGCATGTTTGTGTCGGGTGGGGGGGATGTTCAGGGGGAAGGGTTTAATTTATATATCTGATTCCGTATTTTATGTTGTGTATATTGGTTTTTTATGAATGGAATCAATAAAAAATGTAATAAAAATAAAAAATAAAAAAAGGATCGGTACTTTGGTACCAAATAAACGATAAGTGTTTCTGCAGTACCGGTAGTACCGAGCACAGACTCTGTCTGGTACCAATGTGCTGTCTGGCTGACACACGACTGCTTCAAAAGGCTCACAAGGTTATTTTGAACGCTTGCTCTGCTACGACTTTTGGAAATGGAAAATTAATAAAATTTAAATCATAATATATCCCAGTGTGATTTATTAAACCGCTAAAGGCTGCAATCTTAGTCTGCAAATGAGCTGTGTACTTTAAATGAATGTACAAATCCAACAGCTTATACACTGTAAACTCCACAGACATTGAGAATCATTCACTTTGTATGAGATGACAAAGCGGAGGACTAATCCATTGTAAAGCATCTATTACATGTAGACTATATTGCATATTTATATAATAAAATCACAGCATTTGCACTTTAATCTCAACTCAACTTTATTTCAAGAGCACTTAAAACAAGAGAGTTGATCAAAGTGAAATAGTAAATAAAATTTAAAACATAACATTTCAAAATTACCACATACACAAACACCAGTAATCTAAAATACAAACACTCCAAAACTGTGTCCTATATTTCATTTGTCAGACTCAAAGGCCAGTGTAAAGAGATGAGATTTCAGACGTGTTTTATTCTTCAATGATCACACTGGGCTGTGTGACGCAAACTGTTTATCTGGAAAAGTGAAGCTTCCAGCAAAAAACAAGTCAAGACATTTTTATTTATATAGCGCCTTTCACAACACACATCGTTTCAAAGCAGCTTTACAGAAACCAGGCTCACTGTGGGGGCCAGTTCCCCTCTGGCTAACATCATGAATATAATGCCAATATTACTTATGTATAGTGCAAGTCATGGTTTAAAATTATTAAACTAAGTGTTAAGGGTCAGTGTTTATACAAAGATTTTGTATGAACTGTAAGATTAATGACTAATGTCTTTGAAGTCCATCCTGGATTAACTGCAGAAGTTCACATAGATGCATTGTCCTTGTTAGTTAGCTAATGAAGGGTTTTGTTGGCAATTAATTGATAGTCTATTTATTCCATTATAAGAGTGTAGTGCATCATTAGACCGAGGTGATGCAGGCAGAGATCAGTGAGGTGCATCGTAGTTCAACCGGCAGGTAATTTCGGTGAGGTCTATCCTAAGTCCAAGGTTCAGGCAATGGCATGTAGCAAATTAGCTTAAAAAGGGAATTATTTATAATTAATTATAACTGGTTATAATTAATAATAAGTATTTAGATGAGATCTTAGAATTAACTGTAGCAGAATCGATATTACAATTACTTGATCTGTCCGTCCACCGAGCAGACAATATAATTATTTATCAATTCTAGGAAGATTACTTTCCTGGCCAAGGAACAAAAGCCTTCCTACTTATACAGTGCTAGCAGTAGTTTAGCATGTAGCAAGGAGCAACATTCAGTGACTTTGAATTGTGAGCGGAACACAGAGACAATCAATTGTGAATATAAGGGATTTAATAAATGAAACTATAAATAACATACAAACAAACTAAGCAAAACATACATATATAGAATGAAGGAAAGTAAGAAAAGGAGAGAGAGAGCAAAGAAGGCAGTATTTCACATCAATTAACCACAACCTAAATGAGAATCATCAGAGGCACAATTCACCTTAAAAGGGGTTCAAACTTAAACGCGCATCTAATCAGTTGTAAATGGTTACTTGCATTGGTTTGTTGCTGAATAAGAGTCTTGATGCGGTAGACGAGGTTCTCGACGATTTCTTTAGGAGTGAGTTGAAGAAGTCCACAGCAAATCCACAAAGTTACTTGAAGGTAAACACTGCCAGAAGGTTAAACTCAAGAGGAGAGTTTTGGAGTGTGTTGGTCTCAAGAAGAAGAGTTTTTAGCGATGATTAGTCTGCGTTCTGGAGTTTTAATAGTTCATTGCCGCACCCATTTTGTGGGTGGAGTGGCCAATCAGAGGCATGCATTTTGAGCGGGAGAGACATCTTTTGTCTCCATTTATGGCCCATTCACATTTTATTGCTGATCTGGACCGCTAGTGCAGCTTTTAATTCAAAACATAGTAAGAATTGTTCAATGCATTTCACGATCACATGGTGTACATTATTGTGTGAGAAATAAAGAGAAGATCATTTTGATACCAAGAAGGTAACCTCCAGACGATATTAAAGCAGAGATACACTCATACACTTGAATATAGGCATTTAACATCTAACTAATACAAGTAAAGGGTTTTAACTAAGTTAATATAATAGGGGAATATACATACAACACATGCATATAGCAGATACATTTATAACTGCTTACTATGGCCTAAATAGAGAAAATGTCTTTAGGTGTGTGTGTGACGTGTATTGGAATTACTGGAGACAGACAACTGCTCTGGTGCCTGGCACGGGGGTCACCCCCCTTTCTGTGGAATGTGTTTGAAGCTTGATGGAGACACTCCAGAGGCGACCTGTTTTAGCATCCTTTTGATAGTGATAAAGACCATCTGCAATTTAGCACCCATATAAATGTAAACGTGGAGGCCAGGTCAGTAATTTATATGCAAATGTCAAAAGGCTAAAAGGGTTTTTTTCAAACAAAGTGTAATTAGCCATCACTGATCTTACACAGACGTTACAGGCATATGGTCTTATGGTTGGAGTTGGCATCAGTTCATCCTCTGAAGTCCATCGTAATAGACTGAAGTGATGTTTGGCTGGCACCGGCTGCTATTGACTAACAAGTCATAATAAAACACGATTCATAATAAAAACTAGATGTCTGAAATTGAAGAAATTGTGACAGAAATATATTACAACTGTAAAGTAAAATGTAATATTCAGTGTAATAATAATAATAATAATAAATCAATATATCACAAGCAAGACTGCTGTTGAATAAAAGTTTGGCAAAAAAATGCAATGACATGTTGAAAAGTTCTATTTTCATTTGTTAAAATTTTAAGAACTCATTTTGATGACACCATTTTGATGATGAAATTAAATTAAACTAAAACATGGAGTTCTGGAAAATAATAATTATTAAACTATAATTATAAAAATCATTATTAAATTATTAAAAATAACTAAACTGGTGTGTTCAATAGCACATTATCATATTAGCATATTTTTGCTGTGGTATCGAAATTGATATTGAGAACCGTGAAATTTCACTGGTATCATTACTGACTACTGAAATTTTGGTACTGTGACAACACTAACACTGGCTATCCCATTTCAAACTCAAGACATCATACACTCTAGCCATGATTGCATGATTGCAGTATTGGTTACATGAGTGGCATAGTGATAGTGAACACATCTCTAACTGTACTATCATTAACAGAAGAATCTAGAAAATCCTTCCTGCATTACAAAGTCATCATAGACTACTGTCAAAGTAATGGCTTTGTGTTGTTGCTGCATTTGCAATATGCTGCACTTTCGATTATGATAGCGTACAGTCAGATGGTCATTATTGCAAAATAAACCTTGGAAGAGTGATCAGGACCCCTGGAAATTACTTACCTGGTACAACCAGGGGGTCAAGGTTAGGCTGTTTAGCATTGTCCAGTTAGCCCCTGCTGATAGATGCCGTAACTACTCACAGCTCAGGATAGCCGCTAGTGAAGGACTTGGGAATATGTGTGTTCTTGTGATGCCATTAGTCATTTGGTGTTGTCATGACATCATTTTCCTGTGACTCCAGAGTGATTAGTCACATGACATTTATGGATCAGGTGATAGGCTCAAAAAACAAACAAACTGACAAAAAAAAAAACCTGTGTTGGAGCTGGGTGTCAATGACCAAAAATGGCATACCTTCCTTTTAGAAAAATGGGAATCTCTCCAGATATTATAGACCTCCTAACTGGGGTTAATGGTCAATTATACAGTTTAGCACTCATTTTACAAAAATATTTAACTGCAGAATACCACTCTTGACCAATCCAAATTAAGTATTCCAGAAAAATGTAAGCGTAAGCGTAGTTCTAACAGGAAGATCTCAGGATTCATTCTATCAGGCATCTCATCCAATACAGCCCTCGTTTCATAAGCCTGCTCAGCTGACTCTCATTGTTCGCATGCTTCCGTGTTTTCCTCACATGCATGTGAGTGAAACACACAATCATGTCACATGCTATGCCTTGCTTCTCCAAGCAACAGTCACTTCATTTTGGATTATTACTCACTGTGATGTTCACGCTCTTCAAAACAGATGGTCTCCATCAGCAACATTCACTAAGTTCTATTATTCTTTGGGAAAACAATAGTAAATTCATATAGTTGGTGGTTGATGGGGTTTCAGGCTTTCTGCTATCAATGTTCTCATGTATCTGTTCATCATATCCCTAAATACTGCATTAGTTTCGCTTCTCAAGGTGGCAATATTTCATTTTAACAGTTTACTCCGTTCTCACCAATCAAGTTAGGTGATCGTGTGTTTGCTCACGCTACGTTGTTATCCTTTGGCAAGGATATTGCTCAAATAACGTTCGCACTTATAGGGCTCAAACACATGTTGTTTATCTTTTGGGAGTGTTATATCATCCGACAGGGGGGTTGTATGGGGCACATGATTATATGGGGCACATACCTCTACAATCATCACTGATCCTTTTGCAAGGATATTGAACAAATAACATGCACTCTTATCAAAGGGCTCAAACACATACATTGTTTATCTTTCGGTAAAGGGTATTACACAACGATATCGCTCTTATCGTAGGGACCAAACACAACATTGTTCATCCTCTGGCAAAGATATGGCACAAACAATGGCCGCCAAAGAGCCCTTGTCGGAGGGCTCATATCATGCGATAATCATCTTCAGCAAAGGGTATTGCACAACAACGCCACCCTTATTGTAGGGCTCAAACGAAACACTGTTAATCCACTGGCTAAGATATTGCAAAATTAGTGTTCATACACAAGCATGGTTATCCTCCAGCAAGGATATCACATGAACCATGCCCCTTTTGTTGAATTATATTGCATAGTTCATACACAATTAACAAATTCAGAAATTTTAATAAGCAGCATACACTTCTGCAGGGTGTGGCACAATAGTAGCATGTTGTACAGTCATATACAGGCCATGTTTGCATCATTCTTTTGAATTTCTTCTCCTTTCAGATTTGTCTCTCAGCTTCTGAAGACCTGGTTGCTGTCCTGAGTTTAATGAATTGGCTTTGTATTTTATTTTGGGACATAGGCAGGGCTCGAGTTGAGGGAGGATGTGAGGGGACGTCATCAAGTTTGTTGCAAGAAATACCAAAAACCATCCCCCTTGTAAAACCACCATCCCCTTTACCATCCCCTTTAGATCAATTGTGTCATATATTATTTAGAACTAATAATGCAAGTAAAATATTTAATTCTCTACGTTTGATAAATAACAGACTTTAAATATTGGTGATTAGCCGATCAGAATTAGATTTCTACATGGTTGGGGTTGCCAGATTTCGAGAGGTGAAATCCCCCAATCAGATCTGTACACTTTCACAGTTTGTAAATATTCTGTCAGTGTGATGCTTTAGTTGTGCAATCTGGCAACCGCGCGAACTTGCTTACTGCAAAAAGGCGCCTGTTTTCTGAAAACTCAGGCAAAAAGTAATGTCGGACTTTAACGACGATGGGTTGACTTGTCCTTTTTAATATTCACATTAAACTTATGCCACTGAAGGTAATGCAAGTTTTCAAAAGTTTTGCAGACTTGCAAAAATAGCCAAGAGAACAGTTAGTGGAAATCTTTTGTCTTTCTTTAAAAAGAAGAGAACTGAAGGTAAGATATCGCTATGACAAATGTACAGTTACAACATGTACAAGTTTTTAACTCAAACTAAATTTTAAGGATTTTGCCCATAAATCGCTTTTGTGTGTAGAACAACTTTTTGCACCACTGTTTAAGCATCCTTCATAGAAACAGCCGAAACTTCCATCACTAGTTCGGTTATTGGAGTAGAAAAAATGCTTGTGTTTCTTTCATGATCATAACGTGGATTCTATTCATAAAATTAATCATAAAATACAATAACAGAGGGTAACAGTTGCATATTATGGCCATGTGTAATAAGGGTCAATGACGTGACGCTCATTTTCATTGTCCAGATTTATTAACTAAAACAAAATATTTATGTATTTATCTAAAAATACATAAAAATGCAATTTATACTAAATATTTACTTGAACACACCTCTTCAATGGTGAGCATAATTTTGAATTTGAAGTCATATTGATATTTTTTCTGTGGCTTAAAGTAAAAAAAAGTCATGTCATGTCCAGAAAAAGTACAAAATAAATAAATAATAAATAAAAGTCTAATTAAAAGCTGAAATTCTTGAAATAATAAATGTTGGCATAACTACTGCAGATTAATCTTTTATTGTTATTTCTTAAAAAAATAAGTAGTGAAACAACTGTTTTAAAATATGATTCATTTTTTAAAAAAACGCTTTTGCCGACAAAATCAAAGTCATAACCTACATGTATTTGTTGTTATGTTGACCATAAAAACCAGATATACAAAAAGATCGGACACCTTGAGACCCTCAAGACAGTGTGAAGTTTTTAAAAACCATCTGATATTTATTTTGACATTTTTAAGAAAAGGCATATTTTGTTCTGGTCATGTGGTGTAACCCTGTGAATGTTGATATTTTTACTTAAAAAATTTATGATATTTATACAAAATATTTTTTACCAAGAAAAATGTTTTTATCCTCTCGTATTCAAGGTGCAAAGAAAGTGGTTAGACCACATGACATTTATAAAGTTTTACATTTTTTTGTAGAAAATGCCATAACGGTTTTTCAAAAATGACATTTCTAAGTACAAGTGTTTTAAACTAGAATTTTAAAAGATTTCTTATTTTTAACTCCTCGGACAACCTTATTTATCAATGACCCATAAGCATTAGCGCTCTCATAACAGTACATCCCTATATTGACTTTTTGCCAGCACCACCAAAATGTCACCCTTTGTCTGTATTTTAAATGTCACCCTCAGTAGCGGTTTTAACCACCATGTAAACCACGCAATTGCATGGGGCTCTGGATGTCGGGGGGACCCCCTCCCTAGCAGGAAAGCTCAGCAAAAACTGCTTGAGGGGTGACATGTTGTTCTGGGTACACGTGTGAATATGTGTCAGTGCTCTCAGAGTGGTTCCGCCGGGTTCGGGTCAGTTGTTCAAGTAGGACTTTGAGTACGGGTTTGAAATTTATAAAAAATATACAGGCCTTCCGAACTTGTTTCGTCTACACACCTTGACTGCTGCTCTGCATCTCACTATTTCTTCAGTGTCTCATGCAGGACCGGCACATTTTTTGACACTGTCAAGTTAAAAGAACGTCAGGTCTTAAAAATGCATATCGAGACACCTGCGTTCCTTTTATTCATTGTGCTGCATCTTGATTGTTTTTAGTGCAGGTGTCACAAAGATTTAACATTCTGAACAACTTCAGGTTGCAAAGAAGTGACTGTTACAATGTTAAAAATTATTCCAGATTGTTCTGCACCAAGCAAAGTTTCAGCGCTTGATAAACGGCAATGATTTTTACTTCTTCTTCTGCTCTAGTGTGCTGAGGGGCCGTCGTGCCTTGTATGTTTATTGTTACAATGCTGTTACGAATGTTACCTACGATGCTTACACAAAATACTGCCTTTTGCAACATGTTGAACAATATACAGCAGCCTCCAGGTGAAAGTAAATATGACAGAAATATACTATTATTGTATATAACAAATCCTAAAAGTATTAATAATAATAATAATACTGTAGCATATTATAATGACAAACTGGACAACAATAAATAATTGTTGGGTTATTATAATAATAAATATCTAATTTCCAAAATGTTAGTTAAGTAGTAGGTTTTGCTCACCCTGTTCAATAATATATATATATATATATATATATATATATATATATATATATATATATATATATATATATATATATATATATATATATATATATATTGTAAAAATATATGTAAGTAAATATTGCTTTTTTTTAATCACAGTATTATGGAAAAAATGGAAAACATATATTAATTATCTATAACTAGATTTTTATTTCATTAAACATTTTGAATGTACTTGGCTACAATGGCTGATGATTGCTTTGAACCTCATGAGGAACACAACACATCAGACAGTTTCAGAAGACTTTAAATGGTGGTGGCTCAGCAGTTGAGGCTCTGGGTTACTGATCAGAAGGTCAAGGGTTCAAGCCCCAGCACCACCAAGATGCCACTGTTGGGCCCTTGAGCAAGGCCCTTGACCCTAACTGCTCCAGGGGTGCCATATCATGGCTGACCCTGCACTCTGACCCCAGCTTAGCTGGGATATGTGAAAAAAGAATTTCACTGTATATGTGCAAAATGTATAATGTGTGATAAATAAATATAATTATTAAATGCAGCATTTTAAATCAAGCAGTCTTTTGGAATACTTTTGAATAACCGTCATTTGGTCCAAACAAAATCATTTCTGTTTTGTTCTCATTTAAACTTTAAAAAAAAATTCAAGGACAGCCAAGACATTTTTATTTTTAGATGTAAGGAAGAGTCCATAATGTGAAGTGCTCTAAAACCAGACTGAAATATTTCATTTATAGAATTGGTGATCAGAAAAGATTTTAGAGATGAAAGGCAAATTAATATAGGTCTAAAATTAGCTAAAACAACAGGGTCAAGATTAGGTCTTATAAGATAAAGTATCTCAGTAGCATGTTTAAAATGATCTGGTAGGGTTTCAGTACTGAGACACTTATTGATAAGAGACAAAAGACCAACAGTGTCAAGGATCTGTTTAAGAAGACATGAAGGAATAACGTCTTGTGGAAAGGTAATTTTAAATGACCAATAATTTCTTTAAGCGTTTGGAGAGAGGTTCAAACTCATTCCATGCGACAGAACAGTTAATGGAATCAGAAGGATCATGGCAGGGGGTAAGATCTGTGATCTCAGAAATGCGAGCAATCTTGTGAGATGTGAGATGACGTATCAGGATATACATTTTCAGTTTGATTAATGACAGAGTATATAGTGGAGAAAATAATTTTTGATCTATGGCAGTTTTTTTTTTTTTTTGCAATGTTGTCAGAGAAGTATTTTGTCTTTGCAACCTTGACTGCTTTCTGCGAGTTATACAGGGAGTCCGTTAGGATTTCATAAGACACCTGAAAGTTATCTTTTTTCCATTTGCGCTCCACTCTTCTATAGATCTGTCTAAGAGAGTGGGTTGTGTCATTAAACCACAACTCCAGTTTAGGTTTAGGATATATAGCATTTAGTGGAGCAGTTGAGTCTAAAATATTAGAATAGGTGGAATTAAACAAATTTAGATGTTCATCAGCATCTAAATGGTGTAGAGGAGATTCCAAAGCTAAGGATTTGCAAGCCTCCTTATATGCTATGGAGAAATCGTCACAGGAAATAGAACAGAAAATATGGGACCAACGGGCCAGAGCAGGTGGTTAAATACTTGGTCAGAAGGGAAGCAGTAAACATGGCTTATGATCAGAAAAATGTATATCACATATTTCAGTCACAAACTTGTAAGCCATGTGATAAAATCACATCTAAAGCATGACCTTGTATGTGTGTAGGGCTTTTCACCCACTGAACAAGTCAGTTGTGGACGCTGGTAGAGGTGGCATTTTCGTGACCATTCTCTAAAGTGGCATTAGATAGCAAGCCCCCACATACAGATGCACATTCCAGTTCTCTATTTCTCCACGTTCTGCTATTTGTTGACAGATTTAACAAAATATGCAACCTACATTTCTTACATCCACTGATATTCAGTTGCAATTTTGCTTGTATACCAGCATATAAGGGTTTTGAATCTGGAACCACATGTAATAGCGAAGATCATACCTGGGCCAACACACTGTAAAGGTTTTACTGTTATTTGTATATTTATCATTTTGTGTACTCCGTTTTGACTGAGTATTTTATTTTGTTGTTGTTTTTCTTTTGTTTGTTTTCTAGTAAATATAGCCTTCAGTAAATATTGTAGTGTATATGATTCTCTAGAGAAAATGCTTCTGTGTTTTTATAATTTAATACAAATACATTCATTACAAATTATATAATCAACATAAAAATTTGAATACATGTACATGTACTGTATGTGAGATGAATAAGTATTTCAGAATTTCCATATCCCAAAAACTAAGACATTCTTGAAATGCTTGTAAATTCAGTCTTTTACTCTGTTGATAATATACTTTATAATAAATTATGTATTATTATTATTATTGATAAACAATAAATTAAGCCGCAAGCAGCAATCATTAGGGGCCAAGCAGGCATGGACCTTTTTCACAGTGCAATATACAGATCTGGAAAAATGTATGAGGCCACTCCAAATGTTTCTTAAATCCTCATCTCTACACATATGGCAGCCATTCCATTCCCTTGTCTGTTGAATTCCTGCTTAAAAATTCAAGGAGTAGCATAAAATCACCCAACAGCAATGTGGAAGACTGAAAAAGCTGCTATTGAAAATCAGGGTTATTCCACCAGATATTGATTTCTGAACTCTTCATAAGTTAAAACATTAGTATTGTATTGTTTATAAATGAATATAAACTTGTTTTGTTTGCATTATTTGAGGTCTGAAAACACGGTATCTTTTTTGTTATTTTGATCATTCTGCAAATAAATGCTCTAAATGACAATATTTTTATTTGGAATTTGGGAGAAATGTTGTCAGTAGTTTATAGAATACAACACAAATGTTCATTTTACTCAAACACATACCTATAAATAGTAAATCCAGAGAAACTGAACATTTGGAGTGGTCTCTTAATTTTTTCCAGAGGTGAATGGTTTTTGACAGGGACCTTACAGTCTCCTCTTGGGTTGTACTGTTGTAAGTGTTTTCGATTATTATGCGGACAAAACATTGCATCTGTCAAAAATAAATAGACAACAAACTCCACAAAGCACAAGCTGTGAATATTAGATGCGATCTAAGACCTTTATATGGCTTCATTCAGCACATGCAGTTGAAGCTCCACCCTCAATCCCTGGATCTCCACCTCCTACGGTTCAGCCCGCTCCGCCACTATCTCTACCACCTGAGTCTCAAATCCCCGATCCTTCTGTGGCTCCGCCTGCTCCTCCTCTGGTTCCTCCTCTTGAGACCCAAATCCTCCCTCCTCCTGTGGCTCCTTCTCCAGAGCCATCTCCGGCTCCTCCATTGGGATCTCAAGTCCCTACTCCTGCTGCTCCACCTCTGGATCCACCTATGGCTCCGCCCCCTATGTTTCCACCTCATGCAGCCAAACCGCCGGATCCCATTCCCTTCCTAGAGCTGCCTCCCAGGCCTCCTGACCCAGTCCCTGCCCTGTGGCTGCCTCCCAGGCCTCCTGACCCAGTCCCTGCCCTGTGGCCACCTCCCAGGCCTCCTGACCCAGTCTATTTTGATATGGTTTTTGTCCTCTGTCTTCAGTTTTCCCCAACTACATTTCCCATAATGCACTGCCCTCATCACTGCTATCTGTTTCCAGTCCTCCTCACCTGTCCTCCATTCTCTCATTAGCAACTGTGTATAAATACCCTCTAGTTTTGTCCATTCCTTTGTCAGTTCTTAAAGTGTTATTTAGTTGGTTATGAATTGTGATGTTAATTTGTAGTGTTCCACTCCAGCGTGTTTCCTTGATTGATTCCTTGTGAGATATTTGTTCCACTCCAGCATGTTACCTTAATTGATTCCTTGTATGCCATTTGTTCCACTCCAGCATCTACTATTAAAAGATTGAAAGTTATTCCAGCATCTCCTCTTCCACTCCACAAACCAACGTCACACCCCAGTTTTTCACTAAATGAACACATGGGAGAATGAGATCTAATCACTTTCATTGATATGCACTTTTATATTTATATTTTATATACAATGATACTTAGTAGCCTAATAAAAAGCGTTATTTACCTAGATATATTTTTACTTAAAAAAATTTTTGTGAATGAACAAGGTGTGTAAAAATGCATTTTTGGAACTCAGTAGAACATTGCATAATACTAAAATATTACTGTGGGACCCAGTCAAGTTTATTATTCTAATTTAATACTGAATTATCAACATTAGATTTGTTTTATATACAAGTAATATATTTTCTTATTTTTTCACTTAAACTTCACCTGAGGCTTTTATTTTGAACCTGAAAGTGCGGCGGTAGTGTGTGACAGCTTAATGTTCTGCATATGTGATGTTTAGATGCACGCAAATCTGGGAGAGGGGCTCTGAACACCAGCATGCAAGAGAGCATTTGCCATCTTGGAAACATCGCAAAGACAGCACAAAATAAATTGCAGCCTCATTTTGATGACCTCAAACATAACTTCTTCATTCCATAAATTCAGAACTTTGGCAAATAGTTTCTAGCAAAACTAGTTGTTCTCTGGTGCGGACCGTTTAACACAAGACCCTCCTGATTCCAGTCCATGCTGCTGATACAGTAAATGCTGAGGAGATGTTTGTGTAGTTACAACTGAATGTATCGAAAAGGAACATTTATAGCACATTTTATTCATGTCAGCAAATGCTGCATTATGCTGTGTTGTTGTGAATTTGACAAATGTTTTAACTGTGTTTTTATTTTGAGCATGAGTAACTTATGGTCATGTGTCATCACATGCAGGCTAACACTTATACATATTACATTATATAAGCACAAAATGCAATCATATTAAAGCGACTTAATAATAATTAGGTAAGGACTTAATTACCTTGTCAAGTTCCTCCAAGGTTATCTCAGAATCAAGAGAGTTTTTTTGCTCATTCGTCAGTTTAGGGCGTTCTAATGGATCCACAAAGTTTCTAATATCTTCATCAGTAAACGAAGACGTGGAACTATAGAGATCAATATATAATTATTTAAAGGCATTATAAATATCAATGGCTGAGGTAAACATTTCACAACCAGCAGATTTCACTGAGGGAGTGGTAGAAAAAGACTCTCTCTGCTTTATATATCTAGCCAAAATTCACCAGGGCGTGATCTGAGACTAAAATGTTTCCAATTGAGCAATCCACAACAGATGAAATGAGGGACTTAGATATAAAAAAATTTTAAAAAAAAACTATTCTTGAGTAAATCTTATGAACTGATGAAAAAAATTTATAATCCCTACCAAATGGGTTCAAAAGTTGCCAGATATCTGCAAGACCAAGATTTTTGCACATCCTGTGAATTGTCAGTGTTGCTCTAGGGGGCTTGCACACTTTTGCTTCACTATGATCAAGGACTGAGTCCATCAAAAGATTAAAGTCTCCTCCCAATATTATGTCATGAGGGGTGCCAGCAGCTTGCAACATCCCATCAAGATCTATAAAAAAGCCCTGATCATCAGCATAAGGTGTGTAAATATTAGCCAAAATCAACCTTTGCCCCTGAATTTCTCCTAAAACAACAATGACTCTTCCTAATTTATCTTTAATATGATTGAGACATTTGAATTGTAGATGCTTATTTATCACTGTAATGACTCCACTGCTCTTACTTGAGCCAGCACTAAAGAAAACATGTCCACCCCACATCTTAGCAAATTTTTCAGCTTCCTGCGGAGAAAGATGTGTTTCTTGAAGAAACACAATATCATATTTCTGATGTTTAAGAAAAGAAATAACCTTCCTTCTTTTTATAGGGTGCCCCAACCCATTCACATTCCATGTGGAGAGACACAACTTATTCATATTAACATTTGACATATTGATATAATAAAAAAATAAAAAAATTGTGTCTCAAAAACAAGATTACACAGACCACATTCCCCATTAAAGCAACAAACAAACCCCAAACTTCCCCCGGAACAAAACAAACAGAAAAAAGAAAATCGTGCGCATTAACCCCGTGCACGACAGCACCAACCAGCGTCAGTCCCTCAAAACTCAAAGAGTCCATGTACGCCTACAAGAACCCCCGCGACAACTTTGCCATCGGATTATTCAAGTCCGGTGTTTCTGCACAAATTTTGTAGGCAAAATTACATAACAGAAAATACTTTGTAAAACAGACCCCAGCCAACAGACAGAATAACAGAAAAAACATGTAGATTCATTCACAGAACTGTCTCAAAGGTGTGTTCCTCCACAAAACAAACTCCAGATGATATAAAGCCATTCAGTTTCCTTGGACAGACAAACGAACATTCAGTGAGCCAGCTGTTATGAGTGCAGCAGATGACTTAATCATTCTACTGTCCCTTAAAAATACTCCACAAAAACAAACTCCAGCCAACAGGAGGCATAAGCACAAAGAACGAACTGATTTATCCACAACTGTCCCGAAGTAGTGTAATTCCACAAAACAAGCTCCAGCCGCTAGGCGGAGCCAGCATAAAAAACAAAACCGGCATCCAGGATCATCAGATGATCAAGAGCCAAACTAACTCGGAGGCCGCGAAAAAAAAAAAACACCATAACTTACTCAGCCCATCAACTTTATAAAAGATGTCCTTTATGTGAGCATGTAGATATTTTGCGGTCTTCCATCGTGTCCATTCTCGGTCTGGCCAGGAACTTCAGTGTAAAAAAAATCTTGCGTCAATGCAAAAGTTTCTTGGAGTCATGCCATAAAACAAACTCAGCCGCTAGATGGAGCCAACACAAAAAGAAACAAAAATGGCACCCAGCTTTCTCAGATAATAGAGTTCTCAACCGCGAGGCAGTCCACTAATATAAGAAACATCAAATGGCTTACTCCAATGTATTTATGAAGGAGAGTGCCTGTTTTGGACATGTAAATACTTTGCGACCATTCTTCGTTTCTGTTCTCAGTTTGGCCGGGAACATCAGTGCAAAAGCAATCTTCTGTTGGTGTAAGAGTTTCTTGCATTCCCTGAACCGATCGTGTTTCTCTCGTCGAATTCGCTAAGTCCGGGAACAAGAAAATATTATCGTTCTTCCAAAAAAATATACAAGATAATAAAGCTTTCTTGCGGGAACGGAAATCCATGTGACCATATCACCGATGGGGCACTGGTGGATTCAGAGAAGCTACACATTTTTGTTGTAGTGTATACCGTTCCGGTGTTGTTATCAAAAATGCAGATTAGCTAATTATAGCACCACTGTGTGGCCGATTGTCACAAAATTTGATATGCAGCTTTGAGTTGAAACCCTGCTTGTGTATAGTCATTTCTATAACCCTCGACCTTTCCCAATATGAGTTATAAGGTGCTGAAATTTTATTGGCCATTGGCAGCCATTTTTGTTGATTTGTCAAATTGATTTTTTATGAACATGTTAGCATTTGAACCAAAGGAGATGCATATTTAATTTGAACTTTGTCGCTCAAACGGCTGCAAAGTTATGACAGTTTTTTTAGTTGTAGCACCCCCTAGGGGCAGAATTGTATGAAACTTTGCTGTCATCTTCTAAACGTGCAGTTGACTATCTATACCGGGTTTGGTTATGTTTGGAGTTTGTGTTGTGTAGATATTGATCAATTACTCAAATCACATTAAATCAAAGGAATTATATCATTAATATCTTTGGAACAATTTTACATATCAAAATTCTTGTCAGGGGGGTCTGTAGATGATGTATATAAAATTTTGTGCCGAACGGATTAACGGTTTAGGAGGAGTTCGAAAAAGTCGGTTTTTAAATAAATTCAAAATGGCGGAAAAAAAATTATAGATGGAAATAAAATCAGAGAATTCAGAAGAAAATGTTTTGATTCTAACCCTTACGGTTCAGGAGTTATGGCCCCAAACACATTTGCCTTTGTTATAGCACCACCTATTGGCTGATCGGGTTAAGAACATGCTTATGTCTAAGTTGTGTGAGTACTACCATTCCCCAAAGTTTCATGTCTCTAGCCCTTATGGTTTGGTCTGCACGATCAGTTTTAGGGGAGAATAATAATAATAATAAATATAGCTGCAAGCAGTGATTAATGGGGTTCAAGCCTTTAAGGTCCATTAAGTTCATATGCAACAGATATCGAGTATTAAGTAGACAGTCTGTTAGCAACTAAAACAATGTTAAAGTGCCTTAATTCTGAGAAATATCAGGTGAGGTAGCACAGAGATATGGTATTTTTTACATTTCTGACTGTTATTATGCCACTAAGAGGCATAGGTATGCAATTTTTTATGTGTCCTCAGAATGACCCCATACATAATTGTCTCAAAATTTGTGAAAATTCAATAAGTTACATAGGCCGTTCAAGAGTTATAACTGTTTAAGTAAAAGTGGCCACACCCTCTGCGTACGTTTTTGTGTAGCTTTGTGACAATGAATTGAAAGTTAAAACTTTTTTTGATAATTATTAATTATTGGACTTCAGAGAATCTTTCTGTACACGTTTTAGTGTACAGAAAGTGACCACACCCACTATGTACGTTTTGGCTTACCATCTGACGATTAATCAAAATTTCAAAATTCCTTTGATAACTTTTCATACTGGGACTTTGCTGAATATTTCTGCACTGGTTTGGTTTGATCAGGCAAACGGCCCAGGACAAGTTTGTTTAGAATTTTTACAAACAATCCAAAATAGCGGGAAAACGAAAGGGCATAGCAAAACTTTTACAGGGAAAAACTATTCATCATAATGCAAGGAATTACAGGAAAAAATAATTTTATTTCTAGCCCTTACAGCCCAAGAGTTATGGCCCAAAATGTGAAAAGAATTGTTCACTATAGCACCACCTATGGGCCAATCTGGCCGATTCCATGCGTATGGTTAACCAGCCAGATTACTACCACACAGATATGGTATTTTTTACATTCCTGACTGTTATAGCACCACCAGTCCTCAGAATGTCCCCATACATAAGTGTCTCAAATTTTGTGAAAATATCTCATTCCGTTCAAGAGTTATAACTTTTTAACTGCTTACATTGTGGTGTAGCTTTGTGACATTGAATCGAAAGTTAAAATTTTTTGATAATTATTAATAATGAGACTCCAGAGAATCTTTCTGCACTGGTTTGGATCCGATCTGGTAAACGGACTAGTTCAAATAGCTGCTAAAAGATGATTTCGTTGATGGTGGCCATGTTTTTCAAGGTATGCGACTTTCCTCATAGACCTTGATGGCACCTTAGACACAGACACTGCTTGCAAAATTTCAAGTCAATCTGCCCAACCGCTCCATAGTTAGATCCATTAAAAAAATATTACTATTATAGTGCCACCAAGAGGTAGAGAAGCACAATTGTTTTTGTGTGTCCTTAGAATGTCTCCATACATATGTGTACCAAATTTTGGTGAAAATATTTGATTCTGTTCAAGACTTATAAACATTTTAGTAAAAGTGGCCACGGCCATTACGAATGTTTTGGCGTACCATGTGATGATAAATTAAAATGTAAAAATTCCTTTGATTACTTTTCATTTTGGGCTCCAGAGAATCTTTCTGCACTGGTTTGATTACGATCGGGCAAACGGCCTAGGACTAGTTCGAAAAGTAATCTTTTAAAATAATCTGAAGTATTTATTGAACGTTTTGTTTCACACCAATGGTACGTAGGCAAAGTTGTTCAGAATGAGGAGATCTACAATATGGTATGAATAACGTGTTTCTTTGTGAAACACAGCGGTATATACAATGATTTGCATGCATGTATAATGTGATAGCGCCTCCCGGTGGCCAGTTTTTTCACATTTTGCACAGACCTCTTGGGCCAAGAGACAAATAGGCCTACCAAGTTTAGTTCCGATCAGCCTTATTTAACCCTATATAAAAGCTGCTGAAAGCTGATTGGTCGATGGTGGCCATGTTTTTAAAGGTCCTTATAGACCTTGATGGCACCTTGGACAACGACACTGCATGCAAAATATCAAGTCGATCGGACCAACGGTTCCACAGTTAGAGACATTTTTAATTATTATAGCACCACCATGAGGCAAAGGTGTGCAGTTTTTTTGTGTGTCCTCAGAATGAGCCCATACATACATGTACCACATTTAGTGATAATATCTCAATCTACCGTTTTAGTAAAATGGACATGCCCACTATGAACGTTTTGGCGTACCGTTTGACGATAAATAAAAATTTAAAAATTCCTTTGATAACTTTTCATAATGGGACTCTGCTGAATCTTTCTGCACTGGTTTGATTCTGATCGGGCAAATGGCCAAGGAAGAGTTCGTTTTGAATTTTTTTCAAACAATCCATAATAGCAGGAAAACAAATGGTTGAAGCCAAAAACATTGGGATCTTAAAAGATTCGTCATGATGCAAGGAATCACAGGAAAAAATAATTTTGTTTCAAGAGTTATGGCCCAAATAAGATTTTTGTTTTGTTTTGTTCACTATAGCGCCATCTATGGGCCAATTGAGCTATGGGCCAATGCGAGCCAGATGCTATACTACCATCCTTGAAAGTTTCAAGTCTCTAGTACTTATGGTTTGGTCTGCACAATCAGTTTTAGGGCAGAAAAATAATAATAAAAATCTGGACAAAAACAATAGGGTTTCTAGCCCTTCAGGCTTGAACCACTAAATATAGCTGCAGTGTGGTATCATTGCACTCGACAAGTCCTCAGGAACATAATGAGATCAGTCTCGTGAAAACAGACCAGCGCCATTAAAAGTTATAAGCTCACAAATTTATCTTATTTACTTTTTTGGCCACTAGGTGGGGCCGGACCCAAACTTCTTAGACGCCTTCAGGGCATGGTGCTGATGACACATGCAATGTTTCGTAACGATAGGCCAATGCGTTCGTAAAATACAGCATTTTACGTCAAAATTCTAAATGGACGATGCCAAAAATGGGTACCATTTGACTCGGTATGTTGCACTGAATCTAAAGAGACAAGTTTGGTGATTTCCGGTTGAACTGTTCAAAAGTTATAAGCAAAAATAGCTGTTTTTATATCTCCTGACCCATAGGGGCACTGCGCCGAAATGCTGCAGTTCACCTCAGAACATGATGGCTATGACACATACCAAGCCTCAGATTGAATTTGGCGCCTTCTTCGTTGAATTTGTTGAAGCGCCATTCAAAAACGGTTTGGTCTATCAAAATTATTTTAATAACTTTTTGTCCTGAGTGTCTCCAGATGCTGCAGGCCAATTTTCGTGCAAATTGAACATACAGACATTCGGTGCTTGAACCCCTAATTATCCTAACAAAAACAATAGAGTTTCTAGCCCTTCGGGCTTGAACCCCTAAAAATCCTGACAAATACAATAGGGTTTCATCCCTTTGGGCTTGAACCCCTAATAAATTATAAAAGGTTATTATGCATTTTTGAAGATGGGGGAGGGGTCATGTCATATCTTACCTAGAGCACCAGAATCACCACCCGATTTTAGCGTTCCCCCACCTCCAAAATCCCAGTTAAACTCCTGTGGACGCCGACCGTAAGCGGTAATCTTCCACAGCCACAATGTCTTCTGGGCGAAGAAAGACCCACAGTATTTACAAAGATTTTATTTTACCACTAGGAGTTCTCCCAAGAGATCCTAGCTAATAATTTTTGCTTAAAACCCATGGTGTTGTCGGGGTCAAATGCACGTATGCTTACATTTTTCACAGGGCTGTTTGCGTATAATGACTTCTAAGGTTCAAGTTTGCGTCCATAATCTACTGCTGTGTAAACTTCACCTTTAACTGTTTCCTAAGCTTTTTTTGTGAAACCGGTGATTCTTTGCTGTAATTGGTGCATTATCACTTGAATTGTACCATTCCCTGCCTCTGACAACCACTGTCTTCAGCTGAGGGAATTCATGGCAGTGAGTGGAGAGACTCTAACTCTAAAGCAGTATCAGGTAAAATGAATAAAAAGAAAATATATGTTTCCAACCTCCTGTATAAGAAGGAATCATCACGTATTTAATGGTACAAATTTAGTTCCATATGAAATCCATACAGGGCACCATTTGTCCCATATTTGTGCATCGCTACCCTTACATGTGTCATCGGGTGCATATGTGGCGGCACACAGCGCTATCTCTTTAGAGTATTTGACTGAAGGGTACAGAGCTATAGTCAGCCCTTGTAGGGAAGTTTCAGTAGCGTGGCCAGCCTACGTAGCATTTCATTCCCTCCTTTCAGGGAACCATGGTTACAGTCGTAAACTTATTGTTCCCTTTCAAGTAATTTCAACACTGTGCCACTTTAACTGACTTTAGGGGATTATACCATCATGCCGTGCTACTGATCGCACATGCAACAACGTCAAAGTATGTCTGCCTACTGACAGACCACCCAATGGGATGTGTCTGGTTGCTGTGTCAGCAACATACAGTATACTTTGAGCGTAGAGGGAGTGAGCCCACATCTAAACTTTCTTGCAGAAAGTAAAGTATAGGCTGTACAGTGCATTGTACAGGGTCTTCACCTGGAGAGGAACACCAATCAGAGAACACTCGCCATTTCAAAGTGTATAAATATCTCATTGAGGGGGTTTTGGCCTGTCGAGCACTTGTTGCGAGAGCCCGTCTGTGTCAGTCGGGCACTGTTCAGTGGCCAGACGTGAAGTTTCCACAATTCCTGTTGTGAATGCCAAATCATGCATGAGTCAGGGAGTACCACAGGCAACAATGCATTGTCTCTGAGATGTAAATAGATCTATTTTGGCTTTCCCGAAAAGATCCCGTATCATCAGTACAGTCTGAGGGTGAAATGGAGGAAATAACAATGTTGAAACGAGGAGGCCACCTTGTGAACTGTAGCACATAGTTGTGCTCAGGCACGCAGCAGAACCTCATTTCTGGCTCACAGCGGCAGGGAAAGTGAGATGGCTATTAGGTGATGTGGAGGTGTCTAAAATCTCTGTGTTGCAACATAGGCAGTCTCCTGGCATGTTGCCAACCATGTACAACTTACGGAATTTCAATGATACACCCAAATGGCAATAATCACATCATAACGTTCATGTGTTGAATTTGCTATAGTTTACTTTCACATTGCTTCTTCATCAAACAGTCAATCACAAAAAAAGTTAACTTTTAAAACACACACATATTCATGTCAAAAAGGTTGCCGACCCCTGGTGTATAGGGTCGTTAGTATATATATATATATATATATATATATATATATATATATATATATATATATGTGTGTATTTTATTATTATTATTATTTGTTTTTTATTTGTTTATTTTTTTTACATTTCTTGACCTGTAGGTGGCGCTGTCACCAAACTTTGCATGTACCCTCAGATCATGGTCCTAATGAAGCATACCAAGTTTTACAGAACAAAACATTGCCGAGATATAGCCTCGAATCCTTTTTCAAGCCCACCTTGTTAACTGTTTTCTTAAGTCAAAAATCAATTTAAAGGGATAGTTCACCTAAAAATGAAAATTCTCTCATCATTTACTTACCCTCATGCCATCCCAGATGTGTATGACTTTCTTTCTTCTGCAGGGCACAAATTATGATTTTTAGAAGAATATTTCAGCTATGTAGGTCCATGCAATGCAAGTGAATGGGTTCCAAAATGTTGATGCTCCAAAAAACAGATAAAGGCACCATAAAAGTAATCCATACGACTCCAGTGTTTTAATCCATATCTTCAGAAGTGATATGATAGGTGTGAGTGAGAAACAGATAAATATTTAGTAATTTTTTGCTAGAGATTCTTCTCCTTGCCCAGTAGGGGGAGGTATGCGTGAAAAATGTAAATCACCAAAAACACACAAAGAAAGTGAAGGTTATCTATTTCTCACCCACACCTATCATATCGCTTCTGAAGACATTGATTTAACCACTGGAGTCTCAGGGATTACTTTTATGCTGATTTATGCGATTTTATTTATTTATTTTTTTTTGTTTGTTTTTAGCTTAAAAATTTTGGCACCCATTCACTTGCACTGTATGGACCAAAAGAGATGAGAAAGTCTTCTAAAAATCTTCATTTGTGTTCTGCAGAAGAAAGAAAGTCATACATATCTGGGATGGGATAAGGGTGAGTAAATGATGAGAGAATTTTTTTTTTTTGGGTGAACTATTCCTTTAATTATTAATTCAGATTAGATGTGACGTAGGAGATTTATACAGCTTTATACCATGCCTGCCATTGAAGAGATGGTAAGTCTATCCCTCAGCCTCATTTTCATTCCCGTAAAAAAATCAAAGATGGCGCTAAAGTGAATAAGGTATACCTGGTCTTGTGCTGCTCTCTGTGGGTTTAGACCAGAAAATCTGGTTTTGTTTCAGCTGTTTTGTGACAACTTCTATTGCTAAATATGAGCTAGACAGAAACAAAACCCTGTCTTGAAGGTTTTGCACAAACAATAATCCTGTGTGTGTGTGTGAGTGTGTGTTTAAGAGAGAGTTATTATTGCATGCAGTATAATGGTTAAGCTGTGGTTTGTCGAGATTCCCTGTTTGACCTTTTGGGCAAACTCACACTCCATACAAACCTTGATCACAGGAAGAGAGCAGGGGTTTGTGGGTTATGATAATCACTCAAACACTCTTGATGGCTAAATACATCCTCTTGCTGTGCCATTCAGTTTGTGTGTGTTTGCAGTATTGTGTGTTTGTGTCTGCTGCTGTTAAACTAATGACTTACTGTAGGTCGTAACTTTCCCACCAGACAACAGGTTTTGATGACAGCTGCCAGTGATAGAGATATGGGCATCAAACTACTAGATTTCCCCCCCTTCAGAAACAAAACGAGCCCTGAGGAGGTCATAACTTTGAGGACAGATGACAGGTTCATGTCTCACCTCAAGCAACAGGTCAGTGTGTTATTTTCCTGTGTTTTTTTTGTGTCCCCTAAGCGGCAGACATTTTTCACCATTATGCATCAATTCTAAATGTTTTATTCATTATGATCAGTAAAATAATCATGGTCACTAGTTGTCATTATTGATACCATTATATCTCTATTTTCGGTTTGATCTTTAACTTGCAGTTTGGCTGTATGTTTTTTTTTTTTTTTTTAAATGTTGCTGTATCTCACAAAGGTCTTTCTGTCTGGAATGATGCAAGTTACATTCCTGTCATTGTCATAATGCATCACTGTATGAATCATAATGCTTATAATGTTTATAAAAGCTTTAGAAGTAATCAGCCCGCAACTAATAATCATGTGAACAAATGCAACATTCTAAGCTGTTAGTAGTCAGGACTCTTACTGAGGTAAGCTTATTTCTGGGAAATGTTGTCTGTAGGCCAAATAGATGCCTCGTAAACAGTTAAATGGAAGGAATTTCAGGGAAGTAGCCATTATCTCAAGTCAATAATACCTCACTGAGAACAAGAGACACAGATGGGAGCTGGTGTGCTGACAAACACACACAGAGACACTTGAAAACACAATTAATTCAATTTTTAAAGCCCTGTTTACGCCTGGTATTAAGATGTGTTTTGGGTGATCGGATCACAAGTGGTCAGTGCTAAATACAGGTGTAAATGTTAATCTGTCCTGATGCATCCCAGACAGCAGCAAATCACCACCCACTCACCTGTCAATCAATTGCTGTGCTTAAACAAATGTTTTAAAGTTTACCAGTTACGTGAGGCTTCAGAAGAAAATAAACTTCTGATTAGAAAATTGGAAAAAGTACATACATATACTCTACATTCTCAATAGGGTTGTCATGATACCATAATTAAATCTGACGGTACCATACCAGCTAAAGTATCACAATACCAAATAGTATCACGATCCCACTCATTTTGTTTCTTATAGCAGGGTAGTGAGTATACTGTTAGTGTGTTAGTTCTTAAAAGCTTATACAAAGATAATGTAATCATTTTCATATCAACCAAATAAAAGACATGAAGAAAAATAGTTAGAAAACTTGCATTTATTGTAAAGTGATCAGCAATTTCCATAACATATTTTTTTATGAAGGAATATATGACACTGACCTTGATGCATAGGTGTATGATAACTTTAAAAGAGTTTTATGAAACTTTTATGAAGACCATGTCATGTGATTATTACCACAAATAGTATTAACCATTAGCATTAGCGCCATGAATGCAGATAGGTAAACATGACAAATTACACGTTATTGTGTGCATATATCTTCCAACCATAATAAGAGTCATTATAACACGTTTTTACTGATCTCATGCAGATTCCATTAAAAGACTATTTATAGAATATCCATATATATAAGGGCAGAGGGCGGGGTTGGGTCGTTATTCCGCACACCCGGCCCCTAATTAGGCTGATGAAGACCGAGAGGGATAAAGGCGACCGGAGACGGCAGTGCGACTGAGAGAGAGTTACGGGCAGCTGCCCGACACCTGTGTGTGTGTCTTGTTGGTTCAGTTCTCTGTCGCACTGCCGTCTCCGGTCACCTTTATCCCTCTCGGGCTTCATCAGCCTAATTAGGGGCCGGGTGTGCGGAATCATGACCTGGCCCCACCCTCCGCCCTGCCACAATATACATACATACATACATAATATAGCTCTGAAGTAACGTTACGGCAACAGATTGCATAATTTTGTGGAAAATGGACATGAATAATAATTCTTTAAGAAGTAAACATACTGTATGAGAATCTATCAATGTTACTCTATCAATATTAATGTGCACACTGTTGGGCCTCATGTATTCAGATAGAAGACAAAGGAGGCCTAACACAGTCGTAAAACCTAACTCAGTCCCACATACCAAGTCATAAATTTTACTGATAAAAAATCGCGCCAAAATCAAACAAAGGGAGTCCAAAACAGACTACAAATCCCTTGCTCACTAAAGGATCGAACTCTCAACTCCTATTGGATGAGGCACACGACAGAACACACCTCAACCATGACATCATCAGGAGTAGAAATACCTCTGAGATGCTTCCGGGATTTGCTTCCAGCAACTTTGCTCGCTGTGTGTAGACGCAGCTCATCGCTGCTCTCAGGTGCAGCCTCGTGGCACAAGAAAGTAATGTCCGACTTGAAACTGTGGCCATACAATCTCCATCTCGCTGGACGAGTTGAGATTACTCTGTGTTCCACCGAACACTCTAACGGATCCGAAGGAGACCGCTGAGCAATCCGCATCTTCATCCGTTTGCCTGCAGAAGTGAAGAAATAAAAGATTTCTCTTCCATCTTAAATCAAGTCGACGTCGCTGATTTCTCCGCCAGCCCGCCGAGAATCAGCAGCTGTACCACCCGCCGACAGAGCGAGGAAATGGCCTCCCGTCATCACCCGAGCCTCAAGGAACTGGGTCGGAGTTAAAGGACGGATGAACACACATTCTACGTCCTCATACAATTCAAGTAAGAGGTTTATGTCTGGGCAGAGATAGAATATTATAGTGTGTTATTCTTGTGTATCAAGGTTATTGCTTGTACAGTTTACGGACCGCCGTGTCCGCTCATTATTAATACTCAGGGTATTAATTATCACGAATGAGATTTGCTGTATTGTAGTCCAACCACATTGGACTGTTGTGCATTTCCGCCATCGCGGGTGAGACCGGCAAACTGAGTTTACCCATTAAAGAATCAAAGACCGTGGGACGGTTTACGAGCCGTCCACCGCATCTCTGAGTGATAAACTAACAGCTGCTTTCTCTCCCACGATCGCAAAACCGGCTTTGGGGCCGTCACTTTATTCTCTCTCTCTCTCGTACTATCCACACACACACGCGACCCCTCACAAACATTCTTGCACACATTTTTGGCTAGTAGATAGCTTTGTGATAAAGCTCAGCTTTGTCCCTAAGCTACCATTGACTGGTTTCTCTCCACCCACATTCACGGCGATATTCTCTGGCCAGAAGTCTCGCATGACATACTCTCCACGATATTCACGTCCGCCATTTTGTGCGCGTCCCTCCTTACACACACACACACACACTCTCTCTCTCACACACACACACTCTCATATGTTATAGGATTATTTTGATTTCCATATCTAATCATATCACTGTTTAGTTTGTAGTTGTAAGTCGGAAGTTTATTGACTGCATTGTATTAATTATTAATTGATATTACTGCATAAATAAACTTTGTTATATTACAAAGAGAAGTGTTTTGGTTTGTTTTGCATACACCTGTGTCACATGCTGATGGGATGTCAGTGCTCGGATTCAAACCTTCATTCATTGTTTTTTTTTGTTTTTTCGAAAATCGATATTCTTTGGATGTCGATTTTCCTAAGAAAACAACCTAATATTGAGACTGTTATACTATCTGGTTATTAGTCCCTGATTCCAGGGTGGTGCCCCATCAATATTAATCCTTATTAATATTCTATTGATTTTTGATAATTGATAATTATCTTTGATGATTGTTGAAGTTGAATGATCAATAAGCTAGTGTTAATTTTAATTAATGTTTCATCGATGTTAATGATTGGTGATTATCTTTGATAATTGTTGATTTAAAGGATTAAAAAAAGCACAACAGGGGTTGTTTTGTGTTAGACATAAGTCTTTGACTGGTGGATTAACTACTGTACATACAGTACATTACTTGCGGTAATACCAACATTTTTCAAGCGTGCTTTGTCTTTTTTATACTTTTTTGTGCTTCGGTACCTTGCAATTACACATTGACATAGTGAGTGACATATGCAGTCATAAAATCTGAACACCAGTGGTCACATTAGATGCATTTGAGCAACCAGGTTAATGGCCATTTGTCTTGCCTGACAACTTGTGATCGGATTACCCGAGACAGATTTCCAGAGACAGCTGCTAGCAGGCTAATGCACTTTATTTTAAAAATAAAAATCAAATCACTTTTATTGTCACACAGCCATATACACAAGTGCAATGGTGTGTGAAATCCTTGGGTGCAGTTCCGAGCAACATAGCAGTCGTGACAGTGATGAGACATATACCAATTTACAATAAACATCAGATTAACACAACACAATTTAAAGTCTAATATACACATAATTACATACAACACAATATACAATAATAACATACACTGTACAGTATACAATACACACAATATAGATACACATTCAATAAAATCAAAAAAGTATATATAGTATATATAGAATGTATAGTAGGTTGTATTGTACTGTACTGACATTCAGGCTGTCGGTTGATAGTAAGCTGTTAAGAGAGAATATAATATAATAATAATATAATTTATGACAGTCCGGTGTGAGATGTAAGAGTAATAAAGTGCAGTGCTGATGTATTTTGATCGTGGGAGATCAAGAGCTCAAAAGTCTGATTGCTTGGGGGAAGAAGCTATCATGAAGTCGGCTGGTGCGGGTCCTGATGCTGCGATATCGCCTGCCTGATGGTAGCAGTGAGAACAGCCCATGGCTCGGGTGGCTGGAGTCTCTGATGATCCTCTGAGCTTTTTTCACACACCGCCTGGTATATATGTCCTGGAGGGAGGGAAGTTTACCTCCGATGATGTGTCTGGCAGTTCGCTCCACCCTTTGCAGTGCTTTGCGGTTGTGGGTGGTGCTGTTGCCGTACCAGGCGGAGATGCAGCCAGTCAGGATGCTCTCTACAATGCAGGTGTAGAACCGTGTGAGGATGTGGCGGTTCATTCCAAACTTCCTCAGCCGTCTCAAGAAGAAGAGGCGCTAATGAGCCTTCTTCACAATGACTTCAGTGTGGATGGACCATGTGAGTTCCTCAGTGATGTGGACACCCAGGAACTTGAAGCTGCTGACTCTCTCCACTGGTGCTCCATTGATGGTGATGGGACTGTGTTCTCTGTCTTTTCTTCTGAAGTCCACCACAAGCTCCTTTGTTTTACTGACGTTGAGGGAGAGGTTGTGCTCCTGACACCAGTGTGTCAGAGTGTGCACCTCCTCTCTGTAGGCTCTTTCATCATTGTCAGTGATCAGACCTACCACCGTCGTGTCATCAGCAAACTTAATAATGGCATTGGAGCTATGTGTTGCCACACAGTCATGTGTGTACAGAGAAAACAAGAGTGGGCTGAGAACACATCCCTGTGGGGCTCCAGTATTGAGGGTCAGTGATGAGATGTTGCTGCCTATTCTAACCACCTGGCGTCTGCTTGGCAGGAAGTCCAGGATCCAGCTGCACAGCGAGCTGTTTAAGCCCAGAGCCCGGAGTTTCTCATCAAGCTTGGAGGGCACTATGGTGTTGAATGCTGAGCTGTAGCCTACAAACAGCATTCTCACATAAGTGTTCTTTTTTTCCAGGTGGGAGAGAGCAGTGTGTATTGTAGATGCAATGGCATCATCAGTGGAGCGGTTGTTGCGGTAAGCAAACTGCAATGGGTCTAGAGAGAGAGGCAGCACAGAGCAGATGTAATCTCTGATTAGTCTCTCAAAGCATTTGCTGATGATGGGGGTCAGAGCAACAGGATGCCAGTCATTTAAGCAAGTGATTTTGGATTGCTTTGGAACAGGCACAATGGTGGACATTTTAAAGCATGTGGGGACTACAGACAAAGAGAGGGAAAGGTTGAAAATGTCCATAAAAACACCAGCCAGTTGGTTTGCACACGCTCTGATGACGCGGCCCGGAATACCGTCTGGACCTGCGGCTTTGCGGATATTCACCCGTCGTAAGGATCGGGTTACATCCGCTACAGAGACGGAGAGTGAACTAACCTCTGTAGCTTCGGCCGCGAGAGCTCTCTCCGCGGGGGCGGTGTTATTTCCCTCAAAACGAGCATAAAAAGTATTTAGCTCATCCGGGAGAGAGGCAGCGGTGTTCACGGTGGAGTTTTTATTCCCTTTAAAGTCTGTGATGATGTTAATTTCCTGCAACATGCTTCTAGAGTTGGTGGTGTTAAACTGTCCTTCAATCTTGTCCCTGTACTGGCGTTTTGCTGTTCTGAACCAACAATAACTGGCTTGTTTATGCTCCTCTGTGTTCCCGGAATTAAAAGCGGAGGTCCACACATTAAGTGCCGTGCGAACATCGCTATTAATCCATGGCATCTGGTTCAGTTAGATCCATATTGTTCTGGTCGGAACGATGTCCTCTACGGACTTTCTGATGAAACACATTACGCTATCAGCGTAAAGCTTGATGTCGTCATCAGAGGCGGACCGGAACATCTCCCAGTCCGTGTGATCAAAACAGTCTTGTAGCATAGAGTCTGACTGGTCCGACCAGCACTGGATCGTTCTGAGGGTGGGTGCTTCCTGTTTCAGTTTCTGCCTGTAAGTGGGCAGAAGCAGAATGGAAGAATGGTCCGATTTGCCAAATGGATTTGTAGCCATCCCGGAAGGGAGAGTAGCAATGGTCCAAAACCCGGTCCCCTCGTGTGTTAAAACTAATGTGTTGGTGGTATTTTGGTGCGACTGATTTGAAACTGGCTTTATTAAAGTCACCGGTCACAATGAACGTGGCCTCGGGGTGTGTGGTTTCCTGCTTGCTTATAATCCCATACAGTTCCTAGAGTGCCTGGTCTGTGTCGACTTGTGGGGGGATGTACACAGCAGTGATAATGATCGCTGTGAATTCCCTCGGTAGCCAGAATGGTCGACACAGAAGCACGAGAAATTCCAGATCAGGAGAGCAGAAAGACTTGATAGAATGTACGTTCCTCTGATCACACCAGGATTTATTGATCATAAAACATACACCACCACCTCTGCTTTTACCTGAGAGGTCTTTCGCTCTGTCCGCTCGGTGCACGGAGAACCCCGCGGGTTCGATGGCTGAGTCTGGAATCTCCGCAGACATCCAAGTTTCCGTAAGGCAGATAATGCAGCAGTCCCTCATCTCTCATTGGAAAGAGATCCGCGCTCTCAGCTCGCAGAGCTTGTTATCCAGAGACTGAAAATTTGCCAGTAGAATACTGGGTAGCAGGGGTCGATTTGCGCGGCATCTTACTCTGATGAGAACGGCAGCTCTGTTTCCCCTTTTCCTCCTGCGTTTCCGCGGCCGGGCTGCCCAGACAAAGGGCTCCGCTTGCGTGTTTGTAAACAGCGGGTCGGCATTGAGGAATTTGAAGTCCGGTTTACGGTGTGGAATTGCTGAACCAATGTCCAAAAGTGTTTGTCTGTTGTAGACAATAAGGCAGACACCATCCAAGACAAAAAACATAAGAATTGTAAACAAAACACTACCATATTGTGTCAGAGCTCGCAACACAGCAGCCATACTCGGCGCCATCTTGAGTTAAAAAAAAAATAAAAAAAATAAAATATATATATATATATATATATATATATATATATATATATATATAAACTCAGCAAAAAAATAAATGTCCCTTTTTCAGGACACTGTATTTTAAAGATAATTTTGTAAAAATCCAAATAACTTTACAGATCTTTATTGTAAAGTGTTTAAACAAAGTTTTCCATGCTTGTTCAATGAACCATAAACAATTAATGAACATTCACCTGTGGAACAGTCGTTAAGACACTAACAGCTTACAGACGGTCGGCAATTAAGGTCACAGTTATAAAAACTTAGGACACAAAAGAGACTACTGACTCTGAAAAACACCAAAAGTAAGATGCCCAGTGTCCCTGCTCACCTGCGTGAAAGTGCCTTAGGCATGCTGCATGGAGGCATGACTGCAGATGTGGCCAGGGCAATAAATTGCAATGTCCATACTGTGAGATCCCTAAGACAGCACTACAGGGAGACAGGAAGGACAGCTGATCATCCTGGCAATGGCAGACCAACATCTGCACAGGATCGGTACATCCAAATATCACACCTGCAGGACAGGTACAGGATGGCAACAACAACTGCCCGAGCTACACCAGGAACGAACAATCCCTCCATCAGTGTTCAGACTGTCCGCAAAAGGCTGAGAGAGGCTGGAATGAGGGCTTGTAGGCCTGTTGTAAGGCAGGTCCTTACCAGACATCACCGGCAACAATGTCGCCTATGGGCACAAACCCACCTTCGCTGGACCAGACAGGACTGGCAAAAAGTGCTCTTCACTGACGAGTCGCGGGGTTGCCTCACCAGGGGTGATGGTCGGAGTTGCGTTTATTGTCAAAGGAATGTTACACCGAGGTCTGTACTCTGGAGCGGGATCGATTTGGAGGTGGAAGGTCCGTCATGGTCTGGGGCGGTGTGTCACAGCATCATCGGACTGAGCTTGTTGTCATTTCAGGCAGTCTCAACGCTGTGTGTTACAGGGAAGACATCCTCCTCCCTCATGTGGTACCCTTCCTGCAGGCTCATCCTGACATGATCCTCCAGCATGACAATGCCGCCAGCCATACTGCTCATTCTGTGCATGATTTCCTGCAAGACAGGAATGTCAGTGTTCTGCCATGGCCAGCAAAGAGCCCGAATCTCAATCCCATTGAGCACGTCTGGGACCTGTTTGATCGGAGGGTGAGGGCTAGGGCCATTCCCCCCAGAAATATCCGGGAACTTGCAAGTGCCTTGGTGGAAGAATGGGGTAACATCTCACAGCAAGAACTGGCAAATCTGGTGCAGTCCATGAGGAGGAGATGCACTGAGGTACTAAATGCAGCTGGTGGCCACACCAGATACTGACTATTACTTTTGATTTTGACCCCCCCACCCCCCACCCCTTTGTTCAGGGACACATTATTCCATTTCTGTTAGTCACATGTCTGTGAAACTTGTTCAGTTTATGTCTTAGTTGTTGAATCTTTTTATGTTCATACAAATATTTACACATGTTAAGTTTGCTGAAAATGCATGCCATTAATTTAAAAAGTTTAACATGTTAATTTTTCTTAATCGCAATTAAAATATTCACTGTTAAGGAAGCATGAACCAGCATAAACACTGGTCGGAGTTGGGTGGAACCTTTCTGATGTGTGCGCCCGGAGTCATTACACTGACGTACACACCACAAATACACACACACACAACAACGATTCCGTGTAAGTGATCAAATGATGGGGAAAACACCTCTTAACACTGTTTGTTGTACAGAACAAGCCCAGATGGCACTTGTGATAGAAATCAAGTACTTTGCAGTCTTAACTATCACAAAAATGCAGAATGAGATGTTGTTTGCAAGTGCTTTTTATGTGGAATTTCATGTAGTGCCCCTGTATCAATAAGCCTGGACCCCGCACTGGCCACCCTAAATTTGGAGTGGTAGAATGGTTACAGTGGTATGCTTGATTTATTTATTTATTTTTTTAAAACATATATATATATATATATATATATATATATATATATATATATATATATATACACACTACCAGTCAAAAGTTTTGAAACACTTGACTGAAATGTTTCTCATGATCTTAAAAATCTTTTGATCTGAAGGCGTATGCTTAAATGTTTGAAATTAGTTTTGTAGACAAAAATATAATTGTGCCACCATATTAATTTATTTCATTATAAAACTAAAATGTAATAAAAAAAAAATTAAAAAAAAAGATTTTGAAATTGATGACTTGGACCAAATAATAAAGAAAAGCAGCCCAACATAGATGGGATCTTCTTCAATACTGTTTAAAAACATCTCAGGGTGATACCTCAAGAAGTTGGTTGAGTACATGTCTGCAAATTCTAGGCAAAGGGTGACTACTTTGAAGATGCTAAAATATAACACAGTTTTTATTTATTTTGGATTTTGTTTAGTCACAACATAATTCCCATAGTTCCATTTATGTTATTCCACAGTTTTGATGACTTTACTATTATTCTAAAATGTGAAAAAAAAAAAAAAAAAAATTAGAATAAAGAATGAGTAAGTGTTTCAAAACTTTTGACCGGTAGTTTATATATATATATATATATATATATATATATATATTTGCATACTTCTCTGTGTGTGCTGTATTCTTCTTATTCCGAACCGCTTTCATAAAAAAAAAAAAAAAAAAAAAAAAAATGGTTCTCAAACATACTGTACATTCTTCTGCTGGTGCAGATGAAACACTGTACTAACACACTGTGACAGTGTTTCGAGAAGCCAGTAGACTCAAACTGATGAATAAATGACTCTTATGAGCCAATTGTTTTTATCCATATGGGCAAAGGTCCAGACGACTGCTGAAGCAGCACATAGACAGCGCAGTTACTTGGCACCTGTTACTTTGGTAGCGCTGTTCAGAATGGGCCAATCACAATCGATTGTTACTGGTTGAGGATTTAAACAAATATTTTATAGATACTGCTATGGAGGATTTCACAAATATGAATCCTTGCAACTATCAGTTTTAATTACAAATTAATCCAATGAGATGTAAAACATTCTGAATTTGAATGCTGATCAATGGAGGATTCATGGAGGAGGATTCATTGCCAAAACACAGACAGCACATTACATGCCCCACCAGGGACAGAAATATACTGGACCTCTGCTACACAGTATTAAAGGATGCATATCGCTCTGTGCCTTGAGCAGCTTTGGGACTCTCTGATCACTGTCTGGTTCATCTTCTTCCAACCTACTGGCAGAAACTTAAATCAGCTTGTGAGACTGGGGAAATTCATTTCCAGCACATGTACAGTCAGCACTGGTGCCCCCCAGGGATGTGTGCCCTCCCCACTACTCTTCTTCCTGTATACCAACAACTGCAAGCACCTGAAGTTTGCAGACGACACTACTGTCATCGGCCTCAACTAAGATGATGACGAGTCTGCATACAGAAGAAATGGCTGGCTCACTGGTGCAGTCATAACAACCTGGAGTGCAACACGCTCAAAACAGTGGAGATGATTGCGTACTTTAGGAGGAACACCCCAACATTGACCCCTCTCACCATTCTAAACAGCACTGTGGCAGCAGTGGAGTTATTCAGGTTCCTGGGCACTACCATCTCACAGGACCTGAAGTGGTAGGCCCACATTGACTCCATTGTGAAAAAGGCCCAGCAGAGGTTGTACTTCCTTCACCAGTTGAGGAAGTTCAACCTGCCACAGGCGCTGCTAATCCAGTTCTACTCAGCAGTCATTGAGTCTGTCCTCTGCACTTCAATAACTGTCTGGTTTGGTTCAGCTATGAAATCGGACATCAAAAGACTACAAAGGACAGTTCGGACTGCTCAGTCAGGCACATCTCATGAACAGTTAAAACTATACTATAATTACGTGCAATACACAGCCTAATCAATTATATTATTTAACATATCCTACCTCTTCTGCATTACATTCCCTTGCACTGTATATAACAGATTTGTATTTGTAAATACTATATGTATATTTTTGTCTTGTGTATTTCTATATATACTTATATTTCTATTTGTTTTTTATTTTTATTCTATTTTATTGTTATTTTTTTATTTTTTTTATTATCTTTGTCTTGTTGTTGTATTATTTGTGCACTGGAAGCTTCTGTCACCAAGAAACATTCCTTGTATGTGGAAGCATACTTGGCAATAAAGCTCTTTCTGATTCAGTTTTGTGAGCCATCTAGCGCCTGCCTGTGTATAGAGAGCTTTGTGTCTTACAAAACAGGGCTGTGTTACCCAAAAGAATCGTAAGCCTCAGTAGATCGTAGAAACCATTGGCGCCAATGGTCTCTACGATCAACTTAATCTTGCTTTTTGGAAACGCAGCCCTGGTTGTTTGACATTTGGGTCAATATCAAAATATGTTGACAAACATGTCCCTTGACTTTTTTAATAACGAAAAACTTTCAAACAGCCAAAAAAATAAATAAATCCTAACATTTAATAATATGAAATGGATTGACTCTGTTTTGCACATTTTTTAGAAAGTATATTTGAATTGGTCAATTGCCTGGAAAAAATCCTTTCCTCCTTCATCTGGTACACTTCTGTGACATTTACAGTTATTCTTGTGTTTAGTTTATTTTTTACTAATTTGTAAATTCAGGCATTAGTGCAAGGCCGAAAAAGTGTGCAAAAAAAGCAAAACAAAATAATTATTCGCTCCCCTTACAGACCAAACTATGACAATGCAGAAAGCATCTCCAGCATAATTTTAAAACTGTTGCTTACGATAGAAATGTCTATGATATTGAAACCGTCATTTCTGATAGAAAGACCTGTGACGAGGCAGGCGAGGAATGAGGATCTAAATGCAGCTTTAATTGAACAAAAGAAAAAAAAATCAGAATAAAACTAAACAAAACACGGGAAACCAGGCACAGAACATGACAACACATGTGAAGACTGACAAAACCAGGGGAAACAAGGGCTTAAATACACAAGGGAAAACAATCAGGGAATGAGGAACACCTGGGGAAACAATCAGGAAGAACCAATCATGAAATAAAACTACAAAGGACTACAAAACTAACACAGGAAACAGGAACGGGGAACTAAACAAGAATTTCAACATAAGTCTAAACAAAAACAGGGAATACATGACAGAGCCCCCCTTTAAAGAGTGGATTCCAGACGTTCCACAAAAAACAAATTGTCCATGGGGTGTGGGGGAAAAAGGGGAAACAGGCAGTTCAAGGGGACACAAGGAACAAGGCAAAGACAGAGAGGCTTGAGACCAAGGTGCAGCCAGAGGGATGGAGAGTCAGGGTGACGCTGCAGGCTCGGAGGACCAAGCTGGAGCCAGATGTTCAGAGGGCTGAGGTGGAGCTGGAGGCTCAGAAGATCGAGGCAGAGCCGGTGGGAGTGAGGACCAAGGAGACCAGAGCAGATCAGGCGGACAACCCAGGAGACCAAAGCAGATCAGGCAGACAACCCAGGAGACCAGAGCAGATCAGGCGGACGGTCAGGAGACCAAGGAGACCAGAGCAGATCAGGTGGAGGGCCAGGAGACCAGAGCAGATCAGGCGGAGGGCCAGGAGACCAGAGCAGATCAGGCGGAGGGCCAGGAGACCAGAGCAGATCAGGCGGAGGGCCAGGAGAGGCTCGAGGGGCAAAACCAAGGAAGGCGAAGCCATGGTAGGTTCGAGGGGCAAAGCTGTGGAAGGCGGAACCATGGGAGGCTCGAGACAAAGAGTCCTGGATGACTGGAAAACGACCTCCATGGTCGCGAACATGGGAAGAGTCTCGGGAACGACCTCTGTGGTCGTGGGCAGAGACTCGGGAACGACCTCTGTGGTCGTGGGCAGAGACTCGGGAACGACCTCTGTGGTCGTGGGCAGAGACTCGGGAACGACCTCTGTGGTCGTGGGCATGGGCAGAGACTCGGGAACGACCTCTGTGGTCGTGGGCATGGGCAGAGACTCGGGAACGACCTCTGTGGTCGTGGGCATGGGCAGAGACTCGGGAACGACCTCTGTGGTCGTGAACACTGGCAGAGACTCGGGAACGACCTCTGTGGTCGTGAACACTGGCAGAGACTCGGGAACGACCTCTGTGGTCGTGAACACTGGCAGAGACTCGGGAACGACCTCTGTGGTCGTGAACACTGGCAGAGACTCGGGAACGACCTCTGTGGTCGTGAACACTGGCAGAGACTCGGGAACGACCTCTGTGGTCGTGAACACTGGCAGAGACTCGGGAACGACCTCTGTGGTCGTGAACACTGGCAGAGACTCGGGAACGACCTCTGTGGTCGTGAACACTGGCAGAGACTCGGGAACGACCTCTGTGGTCGTGAACACTGGCAGAGACTCGGGAACGACCTCTGTGGTCGTGAACACTGGCAGAGACTCGGGAACGACCTCTGTGGTCGTGAACACTGGCAGAGACTCGGGAACGACCTCTGTGGTCGTGAACACTGGCAGAGACTCGGGAACGACCTCTGTGGTCGTGAACACTGGCAGAGACTCGGGAACGACCTCTGTGGTCGTGAACACTGGCAGAGACTCAGGAACGATCTCTGTGGTCGTAAACACTGGCAGAGACTCAGAGACGACCTCTGTAGTCATGAGCATGGGCAGAGACTCGGGAACAGAAGCCTTTCTCCTCCTCCTCCGGATGGCCGAATTTAGCAATGCTGGCTCTGGGATGGACGAGGCTGGCAACGCTGGCTCTGGGACGGACGAGGCTTCCAGCTCATTGGTCATGGCAGGCGTGGGTATTGGCTTGTTGGCCGTGGAAGGTGTGGGTGCTCGCTCATTGGCCGTGGCAGGCATGGGTGCTGACAATTTGTGAGGTAGGGTCTTCATGGCCCTACGCACTGACATCAGCGGCAGATCATTCAACTTGGAGACAGGGGCCATGGAAGGCTTCGAGACGGGCCGCGGGAGGCTAGGAGCAAGGAGTCGCGGAAGGCTTGGTTGTGACATGGCGTGGAGCAAACTCAAGCATGGGCGCTGGCTTGGAGCAAGGAGCCATGGAAGGCTTGGACAAGGGAGCCGAAGATGCAGATTTTGGCCTGCCATAATCCACTGTGTAAAGGGAACCGCAAAATTCCAGAGCCTTCTCCACATATTCGTAGAGAGGCCAGTGAGTATTAGCTGGAGGCATTAGTTCCTTCAGTGCACTATTCAGACCGAAGAAGAAAACCACTAGATAGCAGTCTGGATAGTGCACTAAATTCGCTAGCTCTAAAAACTCACGGACATGATCCTCAACTGGATGATCCCCTTGTTTAAGGAGCAGAATTCAGACGGCCACTAGATCCATTTTTGGTCAGTCTTTCTGTGAAGAGGCAGGCGAGGAATGAGGATCTAAACGCAGCTTTATTGAAACAAAGATAAACAAAGAAACTCAGAATATAAGAAACAAAACACGGGAAACCAGGCACAAAACATGACAAGATGTGAAGACTGACAAACTAACCAGGGGAAACAAGTGCTTAAATACACAGGGGAAAACAAGGAACACCTGGGGAAATAATCAGAGAGAACCAATCATGAAATAAAACTACAAAGGACTACAAAACTAACACAGGAAACAGGAATGGGGAACTAAACAAGACTTTCAACATAAAAGTCTAAACAAAAACGGAATACATTAAAAGATTAATGCAAAGACACAGTTGAGGTGAAGATCTAACCTGATTTCTATACCCCTAGAAAATCACAGCCCAGCTAATAGGTTTGCACTTGAAAAGAAGCTTAACATGGCTTTGTTAAATGTCCAGGCTTTTACTAATAAGACCTTTGTTTTAAATGATCTTATTTGTGAACACAAATTAGATTTTATTTTCTTCACTGAAACTTCACCTCTCTCTTAATCGAAGCATCCCCCCCAAATTACAGTTTTATCCACTCTATTCGTGAGGGGAAGCAAGGAGGACTGGCTGCCATTTTCTCAGACATTTTTAAATGCAAGCTTCTAACTTTTGGCAGCTTTTCATCTTTCGAATACCAGGCTATTATATTGGAATGTCAAACCTCGCTGCTGCTGATTACAATCTAATGACCACCAAAGTATACACCTTCTTTTTTACCTGAAATGTCTGAACTACTTTCAGACTGTTTCTTTAACTATGATAGGATTCTTCTAACTGGTGATTTTAATTTACATATTGACAACACCTTGGATTGTATTGCTATGGATTTTTTGCAACTCTTGCACTCTTTTGACTTTATGCAACATATTGCTGGGCCAACTCACAACTGTAGCCACACTCTAGATTTAGTAACTTCTAGAGGGCTAAATCCTGTGGTTGATAAGATTGTTGATTTAAATATTTCAGAACACTACTGTATATTTTTTAACACTACTATTGCTGGATTCGTAAAGGATGATACTGAACATTTCATCAAAAGACACTTTGTTAGACTATCTTCAGTAGCAAATTTCTCAAACCACATGCATAGTCTGCCTCTCTCTGATGAAATAACATCGACTACATCGATTCATGAAAAACTAAACCTCTTTAACTGTAATTTAAGATCAACTCTTGACATAGTTGCTCCTGAGAAAACTAAAAAGAAATCACAGATTAAGGAAACACCTTGGAAAAATGAGTGAACTCGCTTGTTAAAGAGGGAATGTCATAGGGCTGATCCTGCTGGTGCTTCTCAGGAAATCAATTTATTTTAAATAAAATTAGTGAAGGGGAACTACAGAAAATCATTATTTTGTATCCCTTTTTCTCCCATTTTGGAATGCCCAATTCCCACTACTTAGTAGGTCCTCATGGTGGCGCGGTTACTCACCTCAATCCAGGTGGCAGAGGACAAGTCTCTGTTGCCTCTGCTTCTGAGACTGCCAATCTGCGCATCTTATCACGTGGCTCGTTGTGCATGACACCGCGGAGACTCCGCAAGGTTACCCCATGTGACTCTACCCTCCTTAGCAACTGGGCCAATTTGGTTGCTTAGGAGACCTGGCTGGAGTCACTCAGCACACCATGGATTCGAACTCGCAGTGTCAGACCCTACCTTTCTCTAGAAGATGCTAAGAAATTGACTCATGCTTTTGCATTTTCATGCTTAGATTACTGTAATGCACTTTATTCTGGTTTGGCAAAAAAAAAAAAAAATTGATCGGCTGCAACTCATTCAAAATTCAGCAGCAAGAATTTTAACCAAAACCAGAAAAAGAGAACATATTACACCAGTTTTAGCGTCTTTGCAATAGCTACTTGTAACGCTGAGGATAGACTTTAAAATTATTTTATTTGTTTTTAAAGCCATAAATGGTCTAGCAACTTCATACCTTTCAGTCTGCTTGTCGGTGTATGTTCCAAACCACCCGCTTAGGTCACTTAACGCTGGCTTGCTAAATGTACCACAAATAAATTGCAAAAAGTACGGCGAGGCAGCTTTTTGTAGCTATGCACCGAGGATTTGGAACATACTCCCATCACATATTAGAAAAGAAACCTCTGTTGATAATTTCAAGAAGCAGCTAAAAACATATTTTTATGGCCTTGCTTTTAATTAATTCACCCTCTGATATTTTTTTGTTTTTGTTGGTTTTTAAATTTCACACTTGGTATTACTATCACCAGATGTTTTTTATTACCTGTAATTCTCTTTTAATCTCTCTGTTTTTATCTGTCTTTTTGGTTTTAATACCCTTTTCTTGTAAAGCACTTTGAGCTGCATTTTAAGTTATGAAAGGTGTTATATAAATAAAGTTTATTATTATTATTATTTATTTAAATAATCTAAAAAGAATGTTTGTCCCTTGATTTCATGGCATTGGTGGTTACCTTTTTTTTTTTAATGTTAAAAAACAAATTAAATACAAAAAGTTGTGGAAAATAATTTTTAAGGTCAAAGTTCAGAGGCTGCTTAAATATGCATAAAGTGATTTTCTGAGCATGTTAAAAAGTTATTAATTCACATTTTAACTGTAAAATTTACACAACAAAATTTAGTGTTGTAACCCATTTAAACCTCATTAGTGTTATCCCTTGCTTCGTTCATGAAACAAAATTAAATAATAAAAGAAAGAACAACAGTCAAGTTGTCCTTTATGAACAAAAATAATGTCAGAATGTTTATCCTCAGCGTTTATGGGCAAAAACTGAACTGAATGGAAACTTTAAAAAATTTTGTACGTTGGCAAGTCAACATTTTTTGAGAATGACCCATTAGCAATTTCGGTCAGTTCCTCACATATATCTGTTGTGTGACTTAAGAAAACATGGAACATAGCACACAAGTCATATGGACTACTGTTTACGGACCCAGTTGTTCACTTTTGTTGGAGCGAAGTGTGTTTTAAGGGAGCACACTACAATTGCACATCAATTTTGTCATGAATGAACCAAGAATTGATTCTGTGAGGATGTGTAGTTAAAGATGCACATTAAGATATGTTGTACTTGTAATAAGTGGTGTTTTATAAAAACAAATAAATTGAATAAATAAAATATTTTTATTTAAAATGTACAAATAATGATTTCGTTTTAATGAAATCTCGAGCATAGTCCTTGAAAACAAATAAAAATGTGCTTAAAGTCCTTGAAAGTCCTTGAATTTCACTTTGAAGCATCTTTACGAACACTGTTTTATGGACCTACAGAGCTGAAAAATCTTTGTTTGTGTTCTGCTGAAATAAGACAGTCACACAAATCTGGGATGGCATGAGGGTGAGTAAATGATGAGAGAATTTTCATTTTTGGGTGAACTATCCCTTTAAAGTTAAAATGTTTCTCCTAATCCACTCTGTGTAGGCCTAATATAACATGTTGCAATCAGTCCCAAGACATGTGAAAGCCAATAAGCATTTGACGTACGGTTTATTCCGTAAACCGGTGTAATGCTTCTTCAGGTGGCAATTAATTAAGTATTAAGAATTAATAAAGAATTTTAATTCATTTCAATGTTTTAAAGTTAAAGTGATATAATCCTTTGAAACAAGTTATATATAGATATACCGTACCAATATATAGAATACGGCAACAAAAAATCAAACAGAACAGATTAAAACCACTATTATGTCAAATTAGGTAAATGCATCAACTGCATTAAATACATGTGATGGCAGTGAACATTGAATTAATCACATTGATTAGGCTATAAATGCAACAAAAAACAAAAAGAAACACACAAAAAAAAGATTCAATAAATTAAATATTCATGGATCAAATAAGGATTTCTGAACATTTGTATTTGTAAGTTTGTATGCATAAAATTGTTTACGTTTTAGATGCTGTCAGTATGTTTTGCGTCTTTGCAAACATAAGCAAATATACTGTACGTGTTCTTATGTAAAGTGTGGTTTTTTTATTAGTATTACTGTGGGATATACTGACAGATTTCACACACACACACACAAAGGCTGCATCCGAAAACTGCAATTATTTTCATCCTACCTCCATGCCTCCGAAGACAGCATTTCCCAGCTTTTGGATGCAGTTTAAATATTGAAACAAATGCTGCTTGAGCTTATCTCAGAATTAACTTGATTTTTCGTGGATGTATGAAGTCAGTTTTCAGGTAGAGTTGAGCACATTAACAATCAGTGCGCTTCACTAACGTCAAACAAAAAGTGTTACAATACTGCACGTATTCCTTTTTTAACACTATCTATTGTTTCATAATTTCAAACCTAACAGGCTTTTTGTGAAACCTTATGTTTGAGAAGTTTGCTTGTTTTATCTTTCTGTCAATAAATGATGCTTAATTTCGTATTTTGTTATCTAATCCAATGTTATTCAGAAATTTTAAGCTGTTTTGCTTTGCGCAGTGCCACCATCACACACACTCACACTCTTGTCTGCCTGCAGTGCAGGTTGTTATAAATCTGTGTTCTTTGGAGTGATCTACCAGGTGTTGCTCCTGATGGATGCTCTCTGGAATTCCAGGCTTTGATGTCTAACACTCATGATGGAGTTGTTTTTCCCAAGAGCATGTTTCTTCAAAAGTCAACACCAGTGCACTGTAACTGTACACCTCTCTCTCTCTCTCTCTCTGTCTCTCTCTCTCTCTCTCTCGCTCTCTCTGTATATGTAGGGTTGCCAACTTTCTGCAAGCCAAATATGGGACATTCCAGCTCTAAATATGGGCCTTTTTTTTACGGGACTCCAGTGAGTTCATACAATGACCAGGAAGCACCAAATGTCTATTAATCTTCACTTTTAATAAACACTACTTTTTGCCAAAAGAACACATCTGCAGTTAATAGACCAAATTATTTATGTCTTATCAATTTTTAAGTGGCTTTCCATTTAAAATTGGGGTTATCAGTTTGTAGATAGTATATAAATAATGTGTTAAAAAGAATAGGCATATACATACACACACATTACCGGTCAAAAGTTTTGAAACACTTGACTGAAATGTTTCTCATGATCTTAAAAATCTTTTGATCTGAAGGCATATGCTTAAATGTTTGAAATTAGTTTTGTAGACAAAAATATAATTATGCCACCATATTAATTTATTTCATTATAAAACTAAAATTACAAATTTTGAAATTGATGACTTGGACCAAATAATAAAGAAAAGCAGCCAATAAGTGCCCAACATAGATGGGAACTCCTTCAATACTGTTTAAAAAACATCCCAGGGTGATACCTCAAGAAGTTGGTTGAGAAAATGTCAAGAGTACATGTCTACAAATTCTAGGCAAAGGGTGACTACTTTGAAGATGCTAAAATATAACAGTTTTTATTTATTTTGGATTTTGTCTAGTCACAACATAATTCCCATAGTTCCATTTATATTATTCCATAGTTTTGATGACTTTACTATTATTCTAAAATGTGAAAAAAATTATAATAAAGAATAAGTGTTTCAAAACTTTTGACCGGTAGTGTGTGTGTGTGTGTGTGTGTGTGTGTGTGTATATATATATATATATATATAAATATATAAAGGAACGCAATTTTGTTCCCTTAAATATAGGAAGATTCCGAAATATATGGGACGGTTGGCAACCCTATGTTTGTGTGTGAGTGGGTTCGCAAGGGTAATGCACTTTTTAAAAGAATAGAGGATATACAGTGCATTCAGAATGTATTCAGACCCCTTCACTTTTTTTCACAAAAATTGTTTAAATTAATTTTTTCCCCCTTATCAGTCTTTACCTACCTATTCTAGCTTAATATGCAAATTTGGCTACATATTGTACATTCACACAGTCACTTTTTGGGATTGACAACCATACAGGTGCATCTCAATAAATTAGAATATATTGGAAAAGTTCATTTATTTCAGTAATTCAACTCAAATTGTGAAACTCGTGTATTAAATAAATTCAGAGCACACAGACTGAAGTAGTTTAAGTCTTTGGTTCTTTTAATTGTGATGATTTTGGCTCACATTTAACAAAAACCCACCAATTCACTATCTCAAAAAATTAGAATCCATCATAAGACCAATAAAAATAACATTTTTAGTGAATTGTTGGCCTTCTGGAAAGCATGTTCATTTACTGTATATGTACTCAATACTTGGTAGGGGCTCCTTTTGCTTTAATTACTGCCTCAATTCGGCATGGCATGGAGGTGATCAGTTTGTGGCACTGCTGAGGTGGTATGGAAGCCCAGGTTTCTTTGACAGTGGCGTTCAGCTCATCTGCATTTTTTGGTCTCTTGTTTCTCATTTTCCTCTTGACAATACCCCATAGATTCTCTATGGGGTTCAGGTCTGGTGAGTTTGCTGGCCAGTCAAGCACACCAACACCATGGTCATTTAACCAACTTTTGGTGCTTTTGGCAGTGTGGGCAGGTGCCAAATCCTGCTGGAAAATGAAATCAGCATCTTTAAAAAGCTGGTCAGCAGAAGGAAGCATGAAGTGCTCCAAAATTTCTTGGTAAATGGGTGCAGTGACTTTGGTTTTCAAAAAACACAATGGACCAACACCAGCAGATGACATTGCACCCCAAATCATCACAGACTGTGGAAACTTAACACTGGACTTCAAGCAACTTGGGCTTTGAGCTTCTCCACCCTTCCTCCAGACTCTAGGACCTTGGTTTCCAAATGAAATACAAAACTTGCTCTCAAAAAAAGGACTTTGAAAAGAGGACTTTGGACCACTGGGCAACAGTCCAGTTCTTCTTCTCCTTAGCCCAGGTAAGACGCCTCTGACGTTGTCTGTGGTTCAGGAGTGGCTTAACAAGAGGAATACGACAACTGTAGCCAAATTCCTTGACATGTCTGTGTGTGGTGGCTCTTGATGCCTTGACCCCAGCCTCAGTCCATTCCTTGTGAAGTTCACCCAAATTCTTGAATCGATTTTGCTTGACAGTTGTAAGGCTGCGGTTCTCTCGGTTGGTTGTGCATCTTTTTCTTCCACACTTTTTCCTTCCACTCAACTTTCTGTTAACATGCTTGGATACAGCACTCTGTGAACAGCCAGCTTCCTTGGCAATGAATGTTTGTGGCTTACCCTCCTTGTGAAGGGTGTCAATGATTGTCTTCTGGACAACTGTCAGATCAGCATCTTCCCCATAATTGTGTAGCCTAGTGAACCAAACTGAGAGACCATTTTGAAGGCTCAGGAAACCTTTGCAGGTGTTTTGAGTTGATTAGCTGATTGGCATGTCACCATATTCTAATTTTTTGAGATAGTGAATTGGTGGGTTTTTGTTAAATGTGAGCCAAAATCATCACAATTAAAAGAACCAAAGACTTAAACTAATTCAGTCTGTGTGCATTGAATTTATTTAATACACGAGTTTCACAATTTGAGTTGAATTACTGAAATAAATGAACTTTTCCACGACATTCTAATTTATTGAGATGCACCTGTATTTACTTATAGGTGTGAGTCTCAATATGTCCTGTTAATACAAAAGCTTACAGTAGCAGCTTGAAAAATGTCTGTATGAATGAATAACCGAAGTCAAGCCCATATTCTGTTCTTAAAATATCCGAAGTTACACCTGTAACCTTGGTGACAGTGACTACAGTAATTATAAAAGATGGCGACTTCTATAACACAGGGAAGTTGCATCACAATTGAAATCATTTATTAAATAAGTCCAATCAAGGCACGAGTTAATCCAAAAATTAATTAACCCCAAGCAGCTCTGAATGCTTTTTAAATAAGTGTAACTGGTGGTAGCACCTCTGGTGGAGGAGAGCGACTGGGTCTTTGGTTGGCACACAGCTCAGGGGTGCATAGGTGCGTTTCATCCTGAAGTGCTCATCCCTATGCCTTAATCCCTTCAAAAGCTTTACCCTCCAGATAAAAGCTTCAGAGGGTTGAAGGGTGTAGGGCTCAAAAACAATGGTCATTTGCAATTCACTTTAGTGTTATATTTCCAAGCCTAAGGAGTCACTGTTACAATCACAAAAAGACTGACGCTATTGAAGATCACTTGTTCCTGATCAGAAATCTTTATACATGATTTTGCCTCATTATTAACTACTTTTAGGATGCAAACATAAAAGAAATTCTTTAAAATTGTAGGATTTTATGCAGAAAATATAAGCTTCAAGTATTGAAGCTTCATAAATTCTCTTTGAGCAGTATTGAAAGCTCTGCTCAAATACAGTATGTTGCTGTGGAGACAAGCGTCTAACTCTGATATTTGTATCTTGTCTATCAGGCACACAGCCGGATGAAGGACATGATAAAAGAACATTATGAAGATGGACACATTCACCAGCCGTATTCCCAACACTTACATCACAGAGAGCAGCGGGAACAGATCTCCCCTCCACCAGAGCAGGTCACACACAAACACATGCTCACCTAACACCAGCTGCTCAGTAAATGTTCTGTAAAAGTTTTTTATTTGAAGGCAGTCTTTCAAGGCACTGTAATGTAATGTCTAATGATCTAAGACAAATTCAAGTGAGCTTTAAACTAAAGCAAGCACATATTTAGTAACTGCAATGCATTTTCCATCATCTGTCTATGAATTTGCTAACAAAAAGTGGTTGTCTGTCTACCAATCCCAAAGCACGCTCATTAAATGTGATGTTATCAATAGCAACAAGGTCAACTCGGCCTTTACTCTTACCTTAAGATTTCCCCCTATTCCTTTGAAAAAATAGCTCTTAACAGTTTTGTGAATAGGTTTTAACACTAAAAAGGACAAGACCTTAAAGAAAACGTATTTATTATATGTGTTTCCACCGATCAGTCTTCTGCATGTAGATCTGCAGAGGGTTCAGGAGGATCGGGTTGGCCTCCTGTTAGTGGTGCCGTATTAGCTCTCCCACATGTAGTTCTAAACTCTGGTCTCTTTCCTGAAGGAGGTTCCTTGGGGCTTTCCGGACAGAACAGATCTGTTTGCTCAGGCACGGGGAAGCACCCCCGGCCAGACTTTATGGGCTTGGTCCGATGATATGGGCTTGGGCCCTCAACAGGGTGCTCTCTTGAATAACGGTTTATCCCCTGCTGTGGTTGATACCAATCTGAATGCTAGCGCCCATCTACAAGAAGGCTATACATGCTCAAGTGGTGTGATTTTGCCTCCTGGTGTTCAGTGTGAGGTGAGGACCCAGTTTACTGCACTGTAGGCTCAGTGCTGGAGTTTTTAGAAGAGCATTTTGTGGTCAGGGCTGCCCCGGCAATGCTTAAAGTTTATGTCGCCACTGTAACAGCCGAACACACGCATGTGAATGGGGTTTCGATCGGTAGATATGCTCTTCTCTCTCGCTTTATGTACGGAGTGTGCAGGCTAATGCCTTTACGCCCTGTCCGCATCCCTTCATAAGATTTATCTGTGGCGGTAGAGGCACTATCGAGTGCTCCGTTTGAGCCCTTGGCACCAGTTTCTGAAAAGTTTCTGACTTTTAAAACTGCGCTGCTTCTGGCATTGGCATCGTTTTAAGAGGGTTGGTTATTTTTATGCCCTGTCGCTCAATCCATTGTGGGATCCAAGGTCATTTCTACACTGTTGCAGTGCTTCTCTACTCCCCCATCTGTTAGGGCTTTGTTAGTTTATGTTGACCGCATTAGCTAGTGCCGTTAGTCAGAACAGCTTTTTTAATATTTTGGTGGACGCAACAGATGGTTTTTGGTAACAAAGCAGAGGCTTTCTCATTGGTTTTTGATGCACTTTAGAGTGCTTATGAGGTGCACAGTAAGAGGAGTCTGGCATCCTTGTGGGATTTGGTTAGAGGTGTGTCCTTGGAGGCAATATGTATGGTGGCAGGTTGGGCCTCTCCACATAGTTTTGTTAGATTCTATAATCTGGATGAGGGTTTAAGTCCTACTTCTCATGTTCTCTCTATTGGATCATGCATCAGCTCTAACGCAGCATCAAAGTGAACTATGAAAGGGAACTCAGTTATGTAGGTAACCCTGGATCCCTGAGTAGGAAACAAGATGCTGCGTTGCTGTTCATTCTAGTTGCTGCACAGGCTCGTGCCTCTTGCAGAAAATCTGAGTGATGCCGCTAGAGTGAGCGCTTATAAGGAGCCCATGATGTAGCTCTTTATTGAGTTTTGCTTAAGCGCGTTCAGCCAATAAATTGCCGTGATGCAGTTCTGACGCAGCATCTTTATATTATATTATATTATATTATATTGTATTATTCTAATGGAAAGGTTTAAGAGTCATGTTTGAAAATATTTTTTGGTTGACAAACTTGTCTTCATCCTGTTTTGGTGTAATGATATGAACATGTGTCCCATCTACTGCATCAACTACACTGGGTAGCCCAGTGATGGCCATGAAGGCCACCTTGTTTCTCTGCAGAGAGCACGCATCCACAGGAAAACATATGAATTGATTTCAAAATGTGGGGTCTGGAGAGGGTATTTACAGTTTGATGGATGGTTGTGTGGATTAATGACTAAGAAACTTCTAATTCATCCGTGCAATGCAGTTGCAATTTGCCAGTGGCCAGGAAGAGCAGAGTTGTCAAAACCTTTATCTCTGGTGTAATTCGGTTGTTTCGCTTCGTGGGAGAGGTAATTGCCTCTCTACGTTTCAGTGGCATGTGGTGGACTTTGAAATGAGGGTGGCAAAGTGTCATCTCAGGGTTTGTTTTTTGTTTTGTTAATTTTTTTTTTTTTTGTCCAGTGTAAATTTCCATTTGATATTTCAATTAGCTTTCAGATTAAACCCATACAAATCTGTAAATCTGATATATCACAACAGACCCTGCTAGCACACAATGTACCAGTTTCATAACTTATTCGTCCTTTTTGGTAATTTCATGACTTACTAAATAGCAACATAACTGCAACGTCACAGGCCCGTAATTTCATTACCATAATATGACCAATTCACAGTGTTGATGTTACGTCCTCTATAATGTCCCAAGTTTACCCAGAATGGTCCAGTTACGTAATGTATTCGTAATATTTGGGTAATTATGTTACTTACTGAAATCATGAACTGCAATGTCACAGGCCCATATTTCATTACCATTAAATTACCAATTCACAACATCGTCTTTACGCCTCATAAAGTCACAAGCTTACCCAGAATGGTCCAATTACGTAAATGTGCAAGGCGCGGTGAGAAAGTGTGAGCACGAGGTGATCGACTGTGTTCCGCGACTGTTACTGGCTCCTTGAATAATGTATGCAAGTAAGGGCAGCCGGTGGAGTTTCTGGTGCCCCCCTAGGGTAAGATGGTGCCCCCCCTAGCAAGTTGGTGCCCTATGCACACTGCATAATATGCATATAGGGGGCGGTGGTATTAATTGTACGATACCAAAACCAAGTAGCGCAACATTTGAAACTTGTGTCTCTGCAGAACAAAAATAGCTGTTTGCCGATCAGTGGGCGTTCTGAAACCGGGATGGGCGTTTTTAAACCACTTTACACTATTTGCCTACTACATTGAGATTCCCTACTTTCATTGGATAGTTCAGAAATGCCCATCCTGGTTTGGAAACGCCCACTGATTACTACATTGAGATTCCCTACTTTCATTGGCTAGTTGAAAAACGCCCATCCCAATTTGAAAACACCCACAGATTGAGAAATAATTTTTTTTTGTTCCGCAGAGACCTATACTTCAAACATTTAGAGCTGCAGAAATAGTCTCCTCCCTGGAGAGGCGGCGCTGAGTGCTCACAGGACAACAGTGCAACACACTGACTGTACAGTACATAGGCGAGAAGATTGATGGCAAACGGCAAGTAGATTATAGCGTTACAACTTGTCGAATTTGCCATACAACAGTGTCATGTCCCGGCGCTACAGTACAGCAAACATGTTGTTTTATTTATTTATTTTTTTAAATGTAATTTAATTTTTTTTAGAGGCAGTGGTGGCTCAGCCAATCACCATTTACGCCAACATCCCCACGCAAATCAGTGGATTTGCGAAGCAGAAACAGCAGCAGCAGCAATGTTGCATGTGGCAAGGAGGAGGGTGGGGCTGGGCCGTGATGATGCACGCCCGGCCCCTAATCAGGCTAATCAAGCCCACAAACACATACAGGGCAGCTGCCTGTAGCTCTCTCTCTCCCGGACTGCTGTCTCCGGCTGCCTTTATCCCTCTCATGGGCTTGATTAGCCTGATTATGGGCCCTCCTCCTTGCCACACTGCACCTCTCCCAGATGACAATGAGAATGACACTGAGCAAGATGCTCATAGGTAACAAAAACAAGCTTATTAAAAAATTTAAAAAAGTCTTATTATTCTTTGGTTTTGACATCGAAATGTAAACAGGTATGAGTACAACACTTGCACACGTTATAAGCCGGTAAAGCTTACATGCAATGTAAAACTGGGGGAAGAGGGTAAAAAAATTACGTGTGACGATCGTTTTTTTGCTCAAGCCGCTAAATAATTTTGGATTATGTACATGTATCATAAAATCAGAGGTCAGGTTCCTCTCTATGTTTTTTCACCACTAAATAACATTGATAGGAGTTTTTTCCCCAACTACAGTCATGTTAGCTTGCTCTCTGGGGGTTACCAAAAAGAACCAAAGACTTAAACTACTTCAGTCTGTGTGCATTGAATTTATTTAATACACGAGTTTCACAATTTGAGTTGAATTACTGAAATAAATGAACTTTTCCACGACATTCTAATTTATTGAGATGCACCTGTATATATATATATATATATATATATATATATGTATGTTATTTGCCATATACCTGTATCAGGTTTCTGTATGGGAAGACATTTGAAATACCATTTATCTTACACTATTACTAAGCATAACATACTTATATTATTGTATGTTCATATTTAATAAATCAAGTCAAATCAAAGATTCATCAAGTTTATGCATTGTAATATTATTATTATCATCACATTGCTTCAAAAACAATACATAGGCATGCAATAATACAACAATCATATTTCATGTATATTTTATCTGTTTGCCTATTCTTATTTTTTTTATAGTCATCTTATTTTTGGATCATTAGTCATCTTATCATTGGTAAACGCTGCAGGTTTCATGATGGCACAGAGCTGCCACCTGAAAGAGTGTGAGCTTACTAAAAACCACTCACTGACACGTTTCAAATCATTTCAAATTCATTTAGATTTTGACGTGACAAAAAGTGCTGATGTCCATGTCTGTTAATTGTTTACTGTGTAAATAGTTTCTTCAATTACATCAGTTCGTCCCATTCATAGCAATCTGTGGAGACCCGCTATGAGGACGAGAGCATGAGAGGTGGGCATTATTGCATTTATTGATTAACAGCGTATTAAACAAATCAGTGTCAATTATCGGAGCCAACAGGTGTGTTCCACTTGAACTGCATCTTGCTTTACTGATTGTGATTTGATGTCTGCAGTCAGGGGAGGAGTTGAAAAGAGAGCTGTCAATCCAGACACTTTGCCCATCCTGTAGTGTGCTGAACCTACATCAGTCACGCCAGATCACGTGATGTTTGTTTTCTTTATTGCAGATGAAGTGGAATGAACTACTTGCCGTGCTCATGACGTTCTTCCAGTTTGAAATAATGTGGCCCACTAGTTTCTGGTTAGGCTATATGTGTTTACATGTACCATAGTAGTTGCTTAGTTCCTGAAACGCCACTTAAAATGAGTGTTTGGAAGAAGTTTTTAAAGTATGGATATTTTCAGAGACAGGAGAATAAATACTCTGTGTACAGCCTTTTCAAAATTCAGTGGAAGAACAGATTCCAGACTTAAATTCAGCCCGAATTGAGAAAGCAATGGCATACATTCCATGCGCATTTCACCAGTTCTCCTCACACGGAGGCCTGTAGCAGACATTTAACCACAGATCATCTTGACAAATGGTTGAAGGAGACTGGTAAAAGGGTGTCAGCACCCACGCTCTTTGAATGAAACAACTACACACTTCAAACACTGCAATGCTCCATGTTTTATTGTTTTAATCAACTGACAGCCCTAAAAAAGAAATCATATGCCTTCCCATGAATAAATCTCTGCATGTAGGCACACTGAACGCTGTAACTGGAAATGCCTGAGTCGCACTAAGTAGAATGCGGAAGCAGTTGTGCAAATAGTCCATTCAGATAGACAGACGTTTGAATTTAACATATAATAACCATAAACACTGTTCATTTCAAAAGGTTATGTGCTGTTTAATATAGTGCCTGCTGTGTGTACAACAAGAAAGTGCAATAAAAGCCTGTATTATTTTAATACCATTAAAGGAGTCAGTATTTTTAATCATTTTAAATAGTTTTTATGAACAAACATGAAATTACTATGATAAACATAATATAACATGATATAAATATGATGTACTGTTGTAAGAACATGAGTTTGTAAGAGTTTAGCGGAACAGAAGGTGTCAGAATAAAAACCTTGGTAATGGCATACTACCATACTACTATTATTTTTGTCATAGACTGATATAGCAGAAGTAGTAAGAGAGAGTAAGTATGTGAAGTATGCCATTGCAAACTCAGCCCATGAAAAACACATCACTGTTGTCATGGTATAGGTTTGGCCAGTTGTGAATAAGTTGAGTCATCATTCAGAGCTTTTGCAGCTCCTCTGGAGCAACTGCAGCGGCTAAGCCAAACAACTGCTCTCGATTCGCTTTCGTGGTACTTTGATGGCAAACCTTGGGTGCCGTCTCACGACGGACAAAATGTCTGACCGATATGCACTGCTTCAAGTCCAGCTCTGATCGGTTTGCGCAGCGCTGCATGAAGTCAAACACCCTCCCCTCACATGACGTTTCGCTTTATTCGGCAGTTACCCCATCTACCACATTTTAGGACCTCAATGATGTTGCAATGAGCTGAAGGGAGGCTTGAGAGATGCTGCCTACCTCTGAAAATTTATCCGCTGGTGTCGCTGTTTGACAGAGTGACTTTAGAAAGATGACTGCTATACACATTATTTGAGCTCACATTTCTTATTTATTTTATTTATGCAGAGTTGATATTTTTCTCACCACAACTTTTGAGGAGGCACTCACTCCCTTGCCTCCTTGGAGAAAAGCCACTAATAAGTTTACAACAATTGAAAACACCCTCACAATTCAGGCCATACCTTTTGAAAAAGTCAATGTCATAATTATATCCTAATACACACTCAAAAATATTGTAGCCTATTTTAAAGATTTATGCATTTCAATTTCATAACAAAATTCCCTCATTGAACTGAGTTGTCTTTAACAAAATTAAATTAATAAAATGTAAATATATTTGTTTTATTAATGTAATATATACAGTGTATATATATTATATATATATATATATATATATATATATATATATATATATAATATATATATATATATATATATATATACATACACATGGTATATACTGTATATAAAGAGAGAGTGAGAGAGAGAGAGAGAACATTGACTCGATTGCGACATGGATTGACAACAGCAGCCATGCTTCGGATCGTCTGTGGTTCACTCTTAGGGATTTGGGAGTCCTCAGGATGACTTCTAATTTCTCGTGGGTTTAGGAGCTACTTTTAGTGTAAAATGCTCCATGATTCACTCTTAGATGAAAAATGCACGAGTCCTAAAATTAGGAGTGACACGGCCATAATTTGTAAGGAGCTACTTTTAGCCTTAAGATTTTTTTGTGAATGTGGGCCCTATGTATAATACCACTTAGAGTAAAAATTTTGTCTCAAGTGTGTCACAATTCTAAGAATGACATAATTTTGCTCTTATTCCTAGACTTAAGGATGTGTGATTCATACAGGTTCATGAGTGTTAAGACTTGGTCCCAGCTCCCAAATTATTTAAGAGCACTTGGAGATAAAACGGGATAAAGAGATAGTTCACCCAAAAATGAAAATTCTGTCATCATTTACTTACCCTCATGCCATCCCAGATGTGTATGACTTTTTTTTTCATATATAGAACAATTTTTAGAAGAATATCTCAGCTCTGTATGTCATTTTAATGCAAGTCAATTTTGGCCAGACCTTTGAAGCACCAAAAAGCAGATAAAGGCTACATTACAATAATCCATTACACTCCAGTAATTTAATCCCTGTCTTCTGAAGTGATCCATTCGGTTTTGGGTAAACAGAACAAAATATAACTCCTTTTTCACTGTACATCTTGTCATTGCAGTCTCTAGGCACGATCATGATATCAAGCTCGATTACACTTCCTAGTGCTTGACGCATGTGCAGAGCATAGGAAGTGTAATCGAGCTTGAAATCATAATCGCCAAAGAGACTGCTGTAAAGATTTATAGTAAAAAAGGAATTGCATTTTGGTCTGTTCTCACCCAAAACCAATTGGATCGCTTCAGATGACATTTTTTGGGTGAACTAACCCTTTAAACTAGTTAAGAGTAGCACAATGACTGCATTCTGGTCTGCAAAGAAAACACTTTCTCCAACAAAGAAGGAATGTGCTGGACTAATATGAAAGAGGAATTTGTGCAAATTTGATTTGTATTAAAGCGAACAAGTAAAATCCATCAACATCTCATTTTTCATTTAATGAACACATTGAAACTCATTGTGAATTAAGCATGTGAAAAATTGTATGGGCTACATGTCTAAGCTTTCAGAGGGCTGGTACATCTAATCAATACAATCAAAATATTACATAAATTATAAAAATCAATAATTTAAAAAATCATTATGAATTTAATAATGATTAGTTAGATATCTTCGCTCTAGCACTACCATCTGTCAGTGATGTCACTTTACAGTAGTGTAAATGTATTTCAATGGAAAAAAAAACATTTGAAAAATGACAGTGTATGAAAGTCTGTTCTTTTAGGTGCAGTTCTTAATCTAGGTGGCAACCGCTACAGATTGTCCAGGAAAAAATAAATTAATTTTAATGTTCCCATTCGATGAGGGTATGCATAAAGGTTTGTGTGTGAGTGTGTGTGGTTCTATAAAAAAAAATTATAACAAAAATGAATATAATGATAACAACAGTGTAAAGATGAATATATGCATATAAATCCAATAAGTGCAAGTTACTGTGCAAATATGAGCTATTAGGAATTTATAGATCTATAGTATGGATAAGCATTGAAAATAAGCTTACAAAGAGATTGTAAGATATTCAAAGCAATGTTAACTTGAGTAATTTGGCATATTCTCTGGAATATTCAAGCAGATGACATATAAAGTCTTAAATCAATGACAAATTTATCAGAAATGCAGATGTAATCCAGTTTGCATTTGAATACAAATTAAATGAATAAATTAACAACGCAATTAAAATTCAATAATAATTAAAAGCAGGCTTCAGATGCATGAACAAGAGTTTTAGAGTACTTTCAAAATGTATGCACACAGTATCAAAAACAATGCAAGAAGTTGAATGAAATGGGACCAGGAGCCATATGTATAAAGCCACTTAGAGTAATATTTTGTCTTGAGTGTGTCAAAATTCTAAGAATGACATAATTTTGCTTTTATTCCTAGACTTAAGAATAAGTGTGACTCATAAAGGTTCATAAGTGTTAAGATTTGGTCTCAGCTCCCAAATTATTTAAGAGCGATGGAGAGGTATCTTAACCTAGTTAAAAGTAGCACAATGACTGTATCCCTGCTCTCCAGCAAAGAAAGAATGTGTTGGACTTAGTATAGTGGAATGTGGGTAAATGTGATTCGTAGTTGAGCGAACTAGTGAAATCCATCAATATAATTTTTTTTATTGCATAATTTTAAAAAAAATAAATAAATACAGTGAAACTTGTTGTGAATTAAGCATTTGAAAAAGCTACTGTAACGGGGTTCGTGAAAGGAGGTGGCGGGAACCGGATCAACACTCAACAAGACTTTGATTATAACATAACATCAAACTGGAACATAATAACAGACGTCGACCACGAACACACACACAGCCCTGTGTGTGTCTCTCTCTCTTTCTCTGGCATCCCCAGCTCCTCCTCTTATCTCTCTCCCGCTGATTGGGCCACCAGCTACATGCCTAAGCTTTCAGAGGGTTGCAAAAACTAATCAATAAAATCTAACAATTATTAAAATGATAAAAATAATCGACAAATGACTTTAATTATGATTAGTTGAATATCTTTGCTCTAGCACAGCAAAGTTCCATTTGTGACACCACTTTACAAAATTGAAAATGTGTTTCTATGGGAAAGAAATTAAATTTGAAAAATGACAGCTGCATCTGAAAAAAAATAAATAAAAATAAAACTCAAGCAGTAATAAAACATCACATACTTTTGTGTGGGTTGTCAGGAGCTGTAGCATAGTCCTTCTGCTGTTTAATGCAGTTGAGAGATGTTTAACCCCAGCTCATAACTTACATTTTACTGATTTATTCTTATTTGTAAATATTATAAACTCAATGTCAAGTTTCCTTTTCCATTTTGCAAAAAAAGTGTGTCCAAAACAGTAAGCGAGTCATTATTACTTTAAATAAGCTTCTCTTGGAGTGTGCACACATGCATTTCAACAGAGCACAACTTCAGAGAAAGAGGCCGCAATCATTTTGACTAAAATATTGATGTTGATCAAATATTGTTGATATGTTGAATGTCAGATTTACCTCTTAAACTGTATTTAACTGAAATCTTACATGTAACTGTAATTGTATTATAACAATTTTGTTTTATTATCATTTCATTTAGAGATTTAAATTATCCTTCTACATTAAAACTGTAGACAAATGCTTATTTTGTTTTGATAACGTGAAAAGCATATGCAATTTATATTACAAAATTCTGTACAAAATGCATAGAGTACACTTATGGATTTAGATTTCAATTTAGCTTTCAGTTTGCACATTGTTAAGAGGACAACATTCAGCAAGGTGTGGAATAATGTTTTAAAATACAGGAAATAAATTTGGCTTTCTCATTTGATTAATCAAAAAGCTCATTGATATAAAATAAACCATTACATTTTGAATGAATGAATGATGTCATACCGGCTAGGACATATTACCCTTGCAGGCTAATTCAGTGTTTGAGGGTGGCCATTTTGGGTCGACATCACTAGTCCTCATTTCACAACACTTAAGCATCACCTCTGTCTGGTCTTAAGAATCAGTCTTAGACTTTGCTGAAAGCTGCTTCCAGAGTCTTTATGAAAATCTTCTACTCTTACACAAGACCTACTTTTTGCTAACAAAAAAAAAAAAAAAAAAAAATTTACACTTAAGTCAGAACTTAAGAATATTCTTAGGAGCATTTCAGAGAAGTTTTATGCATATGGCCCCAGATCAACAACAAACTAATGAATAAGGTGAGACTAGAAAGTACTTGGACAGTCTATAATTGGTTAGATTGTTTACCTCAGCCAATGAGAAGTTTAGAAACTGCTGATCATGTGAGGTGTGCATGATGTGTTACCTAACAGTCCACTAATAGAAATGTCCAGTAGATGCAGCTGGATGAATAAAGTGTGGCCTTTTGTACAGCCGAGCCCAAATCTGTACAACAAATTTGTAAAATCAAGAAAGGCCAATGATCAGTGGTTAGAGCGGGCAGTATAATTAAATGAGCAACAGGCCTTGTATAAGTTTTGTCTTTGACATTTACCACAGCTGTATGAACTCGTCTGTCTAGTCCAGGAATTACTTTGGCCACAGTACCAATTTGTCATAGCACTCTGGATTTGCTGGTCCACAATCATCACAATTGCTCCAACTGGCAGATTTTCAATTTCTTTGTGCCATTTTTGGTGTGGTTACAGATTGGGGAGGTAATGTTTTATGAAACATTTCCAAAAGTTTTCGATAAGAATCTGGCTATGTCGCCATCTCTTGCGACTGAGCATTTCTGAATCTGGTGTAGGGCTTTACTGGTTGTTTAGATCAGTGTTACTATCAGAAATAATTAATAATTATTTCTGTAGTTATTAATTAATATTTAAATTAATTAATTGGATCTAACTCATTAAAACCTCATATGGGGCTCCAGCAAATGTAGTGTGCTACGTTTAGGAGCAAGTTTGGTTATTAGCAATAATTAAAGATAATTACTAATTATTAAAATCAATAGAACATTGATGAGAATCAATGTTAGCTTTTTTAATCCTTTAAAATCAACAAACATCAAAGATAATCGTTAATTGTTAACATCGATGAAACATCAATTAAAATTAACACTAGCTTATTGATCATTCAAATTCAACAATCATCAAAGATAATTATCAATTATCAAAAATCAATAGAATATTAATAAGGATTAACATTGACGGGGCACCACCCTGGAATCAGGGACTAGTAACCAAATATTAAAACAGTCTCAATATTAGATTGTTTTCTTAGGAAAATCGACATCCGAAGAATATCGATTTTCGGGGAAAAAAAACAATGAATGAAGGTTTGAATCTGAGCACTGACATCCCGTCAGCATGACACAGGCGTATGCAAAACAAACCAAAACACTTCTCTTTGTAATATAAACAAAGTTTATTTATGCAGTAATATCAATTAATAATTAATACAATGCAGTCAATAAACTTCCAACTTACAACTACAAACTAAACAGTGATATGATTAGATATGGAAATAAAAATAACTCTATAACACATAGCGTGTGTGTGTGTGTGACAGTGTGTGTAAGGAGGGACTCGCACAAAACAGCGGACGTGACTCTCGTGGAGAGTATGTCACGCGAGACTTCCGGCCAGGGAATATGACCGCGAATGGGGGCGGAGATGGCGTCTACCAGTTACCGCGTATATCCGCTTGTACGATAGCTTAGAGACAAAGCTGGGCTTTAGCATTTAAGCTATCTACGAGCCAGAATGTGAGCCAGAATGTTTGTGAGGGGTCACGTGCCTGCATGTGTGTGTGTGTGTGTGGTTAGTATGAGAGAGAGAGAAGTGACGGCCCTAAAGCCGATTTCGCGATCGTGGGAGAGAAAACAGCTGTTTAGTTTATCGCTCAGAGACGCGGTGGACGGCTCGTAAACAGTCCCGCGTACTTTGACTATTTAGTGGATGAACTCAGTTGCTGTCTCACCCGCGATGGCGAAATTGCACAACAATCCAATTTGGTTGGACCACAATACAGCAAAACAAATTCGTGATAATTAATACCCTGAGTATTAATAATGAGCGGACATGGCAGTCCGTAAACTGTACAAGCAAAAACCTTGAAACACAAGAATAACACGCTATAATATTCTATCTCTGCCCAGACGTAACCTCTTACTTGAATCGCATGAGGACACAGGTAGAATGTGTTTTCCTCCGTCCTTTAACTTTGACCCGGTTCCTTGAGGCTCGTGTGATGACGGGAGGCCGTTTCCTCGCTCTGTCGGCGGGCGGTACGGCTGTTGATTGTCAGCGGGCGTTACGGCTGTTGATTCTCGGCGGGCTGGCAGAGAACTCAGAAATGTCGACTTGATTGAAGATGGAAGAGAAATCTTTAATCTCTTCACTTCTGTAGGCAAATGGACGAAGATGCGAATTGCTCGGCGGGTGGTACGGCTGTTGATCCTCGTTCGGATCCATTAGAGTGTTCGGTTGAACACAGAGTAATCTCAACTCATCCAGCGAGATGGAGATTGTATAGCTACAGTTTCAAGTTCGGACATTACTTTCTTGTGCCACGAGGTTGCACCAGAGAGCAGCAAAAGCCACATCGAACCAAGAGAGGTACGCAATGTTCTCTTGATAGACCTAATCTGTTGCTCCCATGATCCTCCAAATTGTAGTGCATTTGGTGGATTCAGACGGAAGTGAATCTGTTGAGAAGCCAGGTGCTCTTTCAGGGTAGGGTGAAGAGCATTGAAGGTATTCTGAAGCTCTGTATTACCTCTCTTGAAAATGTTTCCATGATCAGAAATCAGTTCATATGGTTTCCCTCTGCGAGCTATGAACCTTCTTGGTAACATGAGGAAGGAGTCTATAGTAAATAGCTGCCAGGAGCTCAATATTAACAGTTTTACTGGTAATGCATTTATACAATATTCCCCAGCATTTCTCACATCTACATTCCAGCTTTACTTGAAATGGACTAAAACAGTCAATACCTGTTGAGCAGAAAGCTGGACGGAACAGTCAGAGGTTTGACTTTGGATGGTCAGTCATCAAGGGAATTTCTGGTTTCCCTCTCCACTTTCTACATTCAAAGCAGTTGTGCTGGTGCTTTTTTACAGCTTCTCTACCACTGATAATCCAATATTTGTGTCTCAGCTCCACAAACACTCGTTAAGGTCCTGGATGTATCAGAAGGTTGTCATAGAGTTGAATCAGCAACTTTGTTAGAGGGTGAGCAAATTCTAGGACAGTTGGGTGTACTGTATTTGGATCCAAGCTGCAACATCTGCAGAGATGTCCACCAGCTCTGATTAACTTGGCATTATGGTTATACTCTGGGGCTAGAGTCAGCAGATGACTGGTAGTGGATACAGCTTTACCTTGCTGACATTGGGCCATCTCTTCAAGGAAACACAACCATACCTGAGAAGTTCCTGTTCAGCTTGCAAATAATCATCAGCAGAAAGCTGCCATGATTGATCAGCCGCCCCTTACAATGATATGGCAGTAGCCTTCAACGGTTCTTGAAATTAGTCATATTGAAAAATATCAGGGATGTTTACCTAATGGGAGGTAAGGGCACCTCAAAAAGTAGGATTTATGCATTCTTGGCTGTCATCCCATGCAATTTACAATGGCTGTTTCAGCCAATTAGTAGCACACCAAGTTAAAACTGTGGAACATGAATCCAACGGCTCTGTTCTGAGAGTTGAATGAGATTGAGTCCACGAGTGATATCGTCTGCTGGGTTCAACTCTGAATTAACATAACGCCAAGCTTGTGGGTTTATGAGGTCTTGAATTCCAGTTATTCGTGTTCCAACAAACACTTTATAACTGCATGAATCAGAATGGAGCCAAGTCAGTACAGTTGTGGAGTCGGTCCAGTACACTTTGATCAATGTTGATGGTCAGTTCCCATCTCAAAGTGGCAGCTAGCTGAGCAACAGTGAGAGCAGCACAAAGTTCAAGGCGAGGGATAGATTGTTGCTGCTTAGGATCTACTTTTTAACTAGCAGCAATGAAAGAAACTTGAGTTTGACTGTGTATGTCACGTGTGCTGAGTTATGCTACAGATCCATCTGCGTGTTCTGATGCATCACAGATTATGTGAATGGTTTGTTTGCTTCTTGGTAGATCCATATCTGTTTTGGTGTAGCATCATGGGAATGTGACATTTGGTAAGTTTGACAGCTCTCTCTGCCAGTTCAGCCAAGCTTGAAGTAGATCACTAGGAAGGTCTGTGTCATCCCACTCACGTTTCTTATCCCACAATCGTTGAACAATGATTTTGTCACAGGTGCTGAATGGAATTAAGAAGACTAATGGGTCATACTGGCTTGCAAGAGTTCTGTAAATGTTTCTCATTGTTGGCACAGAATTTTCCAGATGGTTGTATTTGTAGCCCAGGCTAACTGAGGAGCACTGCCATCACAGACCCAGAGTTTGTTCTTGGGGATCTGCTCTGCTTTGAGTGAACCAAAGGTGACAGTTTGGTGACAGCTCATCAGGGAAATGAGGAAATGAGAAGCCAATTGCCTCAACTCAAAACCACCCTCTGAAATGAGATTCTGCATTTTCATTACAAGGGTCTGTACCTCATCAGCAGAGGGGAAGCATTGCAGCCAGTTGTCTACATAGAAAAAGCATTCTACTGAGGTGTGTATGTCCTCTCCCTGCTCACTGTGGTCATAGACACGTTTCTGCAAAGCAAATGTTGCACATCAAGGGCTTCAAACTGTCCCAAAAGGCAATACTTGCCACTCATATACGGTGGGGGCTCTTTCCAGCTCAATGTTTCTCCACAGGAACTGAAGAAAGGGCTTGTCTTTTTGTAACAGGCACACCTGGTAAAACTTTCCCTTAACATCACTGATAATGGCAATAGAATGTTCTCTAAAATGCAGAAGTACTCCAATGAGGGTTGATCCAAGTGTGGGACCAGGGAGGAGGTGCTCATTAAGGCTTGTACCTTTGTGTTTAAAGAAATAGTTAAAGAAAATTCTGTACTTTCCATTGTGATGCAGAATGTGATGTGGAATGTACCATGCATGTTGGCTTTTGTCTACTTCCTGTGGGGTCAGTTTAAGGGTTTTGTAGCCAGCATCATCTAGTTTCTGAACTTCCTTTTTGTAGACTGATGCAAGTTCAGTGACTTTTAGGAGCCTTTTTTCTTAGGTGAGCTAGAACTGCTTCTTTGGATGACTGCAAGGGAGGAAGATTCTTTTTTCCAGAGGAGGGGTGTAGCATACATCTGTTTATCTCCCACTTCCACTCTGATTGTTTTCAAGAGTTTGTGGTGCCTCTGCCTCTGCATCTTGTCTTGATCTTGTGATCAGTTTTTCACTCCTGTAAGGCAGTGTGTCCAATTGCCACAATCTCTGCACATAACTGAGTAACTCTGTCTCTAGTGACACAGTGGATTTGAACTGGCATTGTTCTGGTGTGAACTGACTGGCTAGGAACTTTGGTGGGCCTTGGAGGGTCCACCAAAATCTATTTTTTGCAGCGGCAGGACCACCCAGAGGACCAAGACGAACCGGTTCTGTGGCTGTAATTAAATGTGGGTAATCTGAGCCAATGAGTAAGAGAGGCTGGGTTCGCTGCAGAAGGGGGATGGGCAGACCTTTCAGATGTCTGTATTTTTTCTACAACAACTAAACAGGGTAGTTGTGTTTTGCAAGGCTCATTCTTTGGCAGTGAATGCTCTCTCAATAGTAAAGAGCTTGTTTGGTTGAGAGGCAGAGGCTACTGTGAATGAAACGGCAGCCCCGTGAATGACTTGTATGTCTTGTCTCCCTGTATGCAGGGCTATGTCCTCAGGTCATCCTTGAAGAACAAGTTTCTGTGCCACTTCATGCAGTAGTATTGTTCTCTCTGGGCCATTATCTAGTATGGCATATGTGTTCAGCTTTCTTTCACCATTTTTCAGAACCACTCGACTGATCTTCAACAACACTTCTTGCAGTTGGTCTGTCGAGATACAGAATCTCTACTGCTGAATTCACCAGACAACTTTTCTCTACTGAGGCTGGTTTATCAGGTTTCATTTTCGCATTAAACTTGTATAGTACCTCCAGATGTCTCTTGTTGCACTGCATACATTTGGCTTTGAGGTTGCAATGTAAGGCTTGCTGGTCACGACAACACTTGAAGCATTTTTTTATTTGTTTTTAGCCAAGTCTCTACCAGATCTTGGTTCAGCAGTTTAAAGTTAAAGCACCGTTTGAAGTAGTGTGTCTCTTTATTCACTGCTGAGAGTCTTGATTGCATTGTGGTGGTGGTCGCGGCTTAAGGTTTGTTCTGTTCACCACCATGCAAAGCTGTAGCAAATCTGTGTGTTGGTTTAGAACCCTTGTGCTGGTCTCTCTGTGGTCAAGGTTAGACTTTGCCAGAATCACCAGCAAACTGAGGCTCATCTTCTTTAATTCTGAGCTGGTATTCAAACCAGCCATTGAGATCTAGCAGTGTTAGAACTGGTATTTGAATGGGATTCACAAACCTTCTGAAGTTTGCTCTTAGGTCGTGAGGCAGTTTGGCAAGGAACCTTGAAACATATGACCCAAATTTAAGTTCTATCCAGCCCTTAGTCCTAAGCTGATCTGAGCATACAATGGCCGGGGAGTGGAGTTTGGTGGTCTCAGTTCACTTAGATTGTTTGTGAGATGGTCAATCTCATTTTGTTGGATCTGGTCCACTGTTGATTCTTGGGAACTGAGTAATTACAGGCTCATTGCATGGTGTAGGTCTCTATTGTCTGTTCATCATCAGAGTTGAGTGATTGATGCCGTTCTGTGTAATCCACATCAAGTCATTAATGTATTTTGGTCAGATTACTTGTTGGCGAGGTCAAACCAATGGTAGCTCTGGTCTTTCCATTCTAGACATGATGATGCTGTAGTAGTTGCCTAGATCTGGCTCAAAGGACCATAAATTGTATGAAAGTAAATTATTTTAGGTGCAGTTCTTAATCTAGGTAGCAACCACTACAGATTGTCCAGGCAGAACAATAAATCACATGGTCCATATCCAGAATTAGTTTTAATGTTCCCATCCGATGAGGGTATGCATAAAGGTTTGTGCGTGAGTGTGTGTGTGGTTCTATCAAAAATAACAATAACAATAATGAATATAATGATAACAACAGTGTAAAGATGAATATATGCATATAAATCCAATAAATACAAGTTACTGTGCAAATAGGAGCTATCAGGACTATATAGATCTATTGTATGGATAAGCATTGAAAATAAGCTTACAAAGAGATAATAAGATATGTTAATTTAAGTAATTCAACATATTCTCTGGAATATTCAAGCAGATGACATATAAAAGTCTTAAATCAATGATAAATTTAGCAGAAATGCAGATGTAATCCAGTTAACTTTTGAATACAAATTAAATGAATAAATGAACACTTAACAACACAATTAAACTTCAATAATAATTAAAAGAAGGCTTTAGATGCATGAACAAGAGTTTTAGAGTACTTTTAAAATGTACTAATGAGATGTAGGATCTCATGGGCCGAAGAATCGTTAATTTCCATGCTCAGAGGCCCCTGAAAATTCCTCAAAAGAGAATGACAGAATGGCTCCCTAAAGTCTGGCCTGGCCCAGCTAAATGAGATGAAAAACATCTGGCCAACAAAACAAACAAAAGAAGATCTGTGAATGAAGAGGACCCCTTCTTGTACATGTCGTAAATCAAGGAATCCCCTATGACCCTTGTGTTAGATCACACTCCCTGGAAACCCTGGGAGAGGCTAAAACACACACTGTTTTTGTCCTTCGATATAAACCAATTGGCTACACTTAAACTAGACTCATCAGATCACGAGACATTGTGATCAGTATTTTGCAAATAGCAGCTAATGAAAAAATCACTTTGTTTCATTCATCTAGTAACACAAGAACACTTAAAATGAGACATTTCCTGTCACATGATAAAAAATTCACTAAAGTGCTAAAAGACAGAGCTAAAGACCCTCGTGTTTGCACGATTCTAATATGAAATCATCTCATCTTAATCCAGGAACATTTCACACAAAGTCACAGTACTTTGCTGAGTTAACCCTATAAAGTGTACAGAATGCATTTGGACCCAAAATGTACACAATATCTAGCCTTGCTAGGTAATTCTGAAAATGACTTTATGACCTGTGATCCTTTTATAACTGACAAATTAATGATTATAGCCTAATGTACCTTTTAAAATAAGTGACTTGTAATTACTTATAACTAACAAATCAATTAGTATAATCTTTAATCTTGTATTATTCATGTCATTCTCCTAAGAATGGTAACTATTCAAGGCTTAACCTGATAATATACCCTGACAATCAGGTTTCTCATAACGTGCAATGTATTATCCATGTTGTAAAACTAATGAATTAAACAGTATGATTTGTAATCAGGTATTTTCATGTTTTGTTACTTACACGTGGAATATTCATGAAAGTATGTCATATTTAGTATGTAAATGCATGCTTGTTTATGTAGAGAATGTTGATGACAATGAATGTCATGTCTCTTGCACCATTTTCAAGATATAAAAGTTCATGATTAAATATGCACTATTATGAGCAGGAAATTTGTAAGAATCCTCCACACAAAGGATTGTAAATCAACTTTGAAAAGGACAGACCAGTTGACCATGTGACTCTGAAAAGCCACTTCTGATTGGCTCAGGAACGCAAAACTCTGGTACCAAGGAAGAACTCTGTCTTTTCCCCTCTTCTTCGGCTCTTTTCTCCACTCTTCACTCCCTCTGCAGCTCCTCATTCCTCCACGCTCTTGCCCTCATGGCTTGTAGCCTCCGTGCCATGTAGAGTCCAAGGAAACTCTGGACACGAAGTCCCGAGGAAGCCTCTCACTCTCTGCTCTATGGTTCACACGTGTAACAGGAGTCGCAAGTCTTCCTTGCGGAAAGCCTCGCTTCAAAGCCCGCCTCATCATCCATCGAAGCAACAGGCAACGGACATCCACAATCTAACAGAGGTCCAAGACATCAACGGAACAAACTTTCAACAAAGAGCCAAAGAACCAAGCAACGCAAGGAAACACAACGACACGCAAGTACATCTCCGGATTTTTGCTGAAAGTGTTGGTGTATTATTTAAATAATTTGTGTAATCCGATTGCAAAACGTTTTAGACTCAGAGAAGGATAAATGGTTCTTAAGGTATTGCCTATAGGCTCCATAAAATTCATTTTCTCTGTACTGATCATTTATTTCAGATTCTGTCACTTTACTCACCAACCTGTTTCATGTTTGTATATGTTAGATTAGTTTTTATGTTTAGAATAGCAATAAAGTTTGTTTGTATTCAAAGATAATGTGACTATGGTATATTCTGATAAATAATCTCATTACTTGATTTTAAAAGATCTTGATTCAAAGCTCATACCTAAAATATTTGTGATATTATTTTCAATAAGCCATGAGAATAATATCACTTAAATAAGTGGATTAATCATAATTCCCTTATTAAAGCTAATTCCTTACAATAGAAATTGTGAGCATTGTATTATGATTTTAATGGTGGAGAATTTTATTCAGACAAATAATCTAATTATTTGTCATTTATTTTTCTTATAATGGTTGTTGAAAGCGACTAATTCCATTATAAATTTCCCTATATAATAATGGCGTAGAATGCGGACAGTTTAATTTAATTCCTAACACACATACTGTTCCTACAGGACACAGTATCATAAACAGTGCAAGAAGTAGTATGAAATGGGATCAGATCAACAACAAACTAATGACTAAGGTGAGACTAGAAAGGTCTTGAACATTACAGTCTCTGATTGGTTAGATTGTTAACCTCAGCCAATGAGAAGCTCAGAAACTGCTGATCATGTGAGAGGTGCATGATGTTGCCTAACAGTCCACTAATAGAAATGTCCAGTAGATGGCACCAGATGAAAGAAGTGTGGCTTTTTGTACAGACAGAGCTGCATCTGAAGAGAGCCCAACCCAAGCATTTTTATTTAAAACATTTTATAGACACTCAGAGTTTCGTGTGGCGTGTCAGGTGCTTTGACAGATTCCTCCTGCTGTTTAATGCTCTTGAGAGATGTTTAACCCCAGCTCATAACTCACATTTTCCTGATATATTCTTATTTGTAAATATTAGAAACTCAAAGTTATGCAAGTTTCCATTTCATAAAACTTGTCCAAAACAGCAAGCGAGTCATTTATTATTTCAAATAGGTTTACTTCATGGAGCTAGTGTGGACACACACGTCAACCAAACGAAGCGCAACGACTGAGAAAGGGGCCGAAATCATTTTTACTAAAATATTGATTTTGATAAAATATTGTAAATGTGTTGTAGGACTTTGAGGCAGAAAAGAACTAAGAGAAAATGAACAATTCTACTCAGAATTACTTAAATCCAGAATAATACACTGACATTCTCCTGGACTATAAAGAAATTCAGACTGGTGCCAGCATCTGGCAAATCTTAACTGCAGGGGAAGCACAGCAAAACTCCTCTGTGTTTGTTGTTAATCAGATAAACTCCCAAATATGTGATGAATGACTGATCAGACAAAATGCTCATGGTTGCCGTGGCAACCCAGGAAATCACAGAACGAAGGCTTCCATTGTTCTTCAATATAACAAACACTCTACACTTAAATTTATTATACTAATCATGAGGCATGTTTCTGGCTTACCATCTCACATGAAACTTAATTCATGAACATTTGACAGGGACTTTGGACTTTTCTGATTTCACTACTATCCAAATACATAGCCATATGTAGAATTTTACCAAAAATTGGCAAATGCATCTTATGCAGATGATAACCCAGACAATTACGTGCAATGTATTATCCATGTTTAAAACGAACAAACTAAATATTAGGAAGGTTTATCATGCATTATAACTGAATTATAACTGTAATTTAATAAGAAAGTACAATGTTTGGTATGTAATTTATTGTCTATTAAATTCCAGGATAATGGTGTGAAGTATTTTTGGGTTATTTGCAGTTATAGTTCTCTTATGAAATTCAAGATTAAAGTGTTCACTTTTTGAGCGGGAAACTCACAAACCAAAAATAAGGTCATAAATGAATTATCTTGAGGGGAGAACAGAAATGACCCAGCAAAAGACACTTCTGATAGGCTCAAGACACCTTTGGGGTACGGCCAAACTCAACTCAACAATACCTCCCCGCCTAGGATGAACTTTCTCTCTCTTCGACTCTTCTTGCCCACACACTTGGACATTGGTTCCGGGGAGTTCTCCCTTGCGGGAGTCCTCGCTTCCGGGCTCCGCCTGGTCATTCCATCATCCATCTATCAACGCAATAGACAAAGAACGTCCACAAACCAAGCCAAAGGACATCGACTTCAATTCCAAACAACGCAAGTACCTCCAGAGTTTCGCTGAAATCTGGTGCTTTTTTAATATAATTGAGTAACCTGATCTCAAATCATGGTGTATTAAGTGAAGGATTGGTGGTTTTAAGGCAAGGTCAATAGACTCCATAAAGTTCATTTTTCTGTTACAGATAGTTTTCCATTCATCTTCTGTCAAAACTCACTTACCAACCCGTGTTTATGTTTGTTTGTCTATGTGTTAGTTTAGTTGTTTGTTAGTTTAGTTGTATGTGTACATTAGTTAATAAAGTCTTGTTTGTATTCAAAGAGAAGTTGACTGTGTATTTGATGAATCATATCGGTCCCTTGAAATCTATCAATCCTAAAAGCTACATGCTCATAAACAGTATTTCAATCTATTAGTGATATTATTTTCAATGGCCATGAAATTCGTATTACTATAAGAATTAATCTTACATTCCTATCAACTTTTTGCTGGCTGAAGACTTTGAACGGACGTAAACATTGATTCTTTTAATATTCCCCAAATCAATCGCAAATTCCCTTATTGAGCTAAATTCCTTGCATTAATGGTTGGAAAATGACTCAGGCATAAGCTTAAAGCCATAAGCTAACCAATATGCAGATTCCCTACATATAATTAATGGAGGAACGCAATTCCAAAACTAATTACATATAGCAAGTCGCTAAATATAATTGATTGAATGCTGGCTGATTCCAAAAACAAAATATTTATTTGTTTTATCCTACATATTATGATGGTCGAACATGGCCAAGATTCATAAACAATTGATTATTTATATTTTCCTACAGTGTTGAACATCAAAGTCACCTCTAAACTGATTTTCAGTTTTCTGTTTTTTCTTGTTATTTTGTTTTGATAATGTTAAAAGCATATGCAATTTATATTTCACTTTTTTTTTCTTTTTCTTTTTTTTTGGTAGATACTAATTGCACCCTAGTGCAAATAGTGTCAGATATTATTTGCACCCATATTTAAATACTAAAGTACAGTATATGGGCATCACTGCAAAGTGTTTATTATGTTTATTTAGAGGTCCCACAGACACACTACATTAAGGCACTGTTGGGGACGTTTATCATTTGCACTGATCGCCTCAGCACATTACCATATGAATAGCGCGCTCTGCTGGTGGGTGTGAGCTCATTAGCGATAATTAGCTGAGCCAGGAGAAACTGTACATCGCTTTGTTTCATACAGATTACATTGCAGGAGAATATTTGTTTTAAATTTGAATTTTTTATTTAAAAGAAGACATTTTAAGCTTTCTTTAGACATATGTTTCATGTTTGTGTGATAAATATTTGCAGAGTTTCAGTTCATTTTTGTGATGTGTTTCAGAAAGATGCTCACAGAGACGGCTGAAAGCGCACCCTGATTATTTTCTTTATTTTTCAAAAGCACAAGATTTTGTTGTTATTGTGAGTGTACACAAATAAAAGTAGACCCTTTATAGTCTCTAATGATGTATTACACTTATCTGTATGCCCAAAAATGACGGCGTATTTTAAGTTGTTTCCGCTGTTCTGAGGAAAAAATCCAGCAGGATGCGCCGGCGCGTCCATCGACCCCAGAGGGTTAACCCCTACCCTTAAACCTAACCGTAACCTTGATTTAGAAAAAAATAACCTTGGTTTTACTACAGTAACCAGTTTCACAATGGTATTTTGTTGTTAATTTAGAGTAACCTCAAAATTGCATTAAAACTATGTTTTCTGCCAAAAAACATGGTTACTACAATATTACTGCAGTAATACAGTGATGCAGTCTTCACACAAGCGATGCCGAGACCGGGAGCAAGTGCGATCGACTCATAGTATTAAAGTAGTAGTATTAGTATTAAAGAAAATATTAAGAGTGGAAGAGGAAATCGGATGGGAAAAATAGTGGGACAAAAGGCAGAATTGAACCGGGGTTGCTAGGACGACTGTACACATTTACACCGTCTTTACACCCCACGCCTTTGCAGCAACACCTATTGTCTAGTTCGTCGTAGGTTCCTGTGTTTTCACCAGACTATTGAGGTGAAAATATCTGCACTGTGTGGTAGATGCTAATTACAGCAGTTTTTTTATTTATTTATTTATTTATTTATTTTTTGCGCACAATGCATAGCATACCCTTATATATTAAAGGGGTCATGTCATGAGGAATCATATTTTCCTTGATATTTTGACAAATAAGAGGTCTTTCTACTATAAAAAAACATACTGTGAATTTTAGAACTCAAAACTTAATCCCTAATGCAGTAAAAGCATTTATTGAAACCTAGCTGCCAAAACGCCTAATTTTCTACTTCTATAATATTGTGATTTCACAAATGTACTCATTAATTCATGACCGCCTCTACAGCGACAACATCAACCACTACTTTACATCACTGCACCCTTGGCCCCGCCCACTGGGGCTCAGTTCATATTCAGAGAGAGAGAGCATGACAAACAGGCTTAGTGTCTATTCCTGAACACCGCCCATCTGCACTATTTTTAATTGTTAATGTCTGTAAACGCACTAGTTGGATGTTTTTGACAATTTTGCTCCGATTCCAGGGATGTGCATTTCAGTGCAGGATGATACTGGAAACTGGATGTGTGCATCTTCATTGTGCTTTGGACTATGTGTGTGCGTCATGTGGATGTGTCTTGAGCATATTTCAGCGTGATTTTCATGTTTTGTTGACTCGTATCAGCGTGATTGCTTGTGAACCAGTCAAAAAACGATTCAAGCTTCGCTAAGGAATTTTTGTTCAAGGATGGGGAGGTTAAAACACTTGGACTGGATCAAAAACGTAAGTAAACCGTTCCATTCATGAATATTTCAAATGTCATGATTGTTTGATAGTTTATGGTGCTGACACACTGTTTACACCGGGCGCATCCACTGATGCAACGCAACAGCTTGAGGCTGTCTACACCAGGCGCCTTGACACAAACTTTCCAATCCGTTTATTTGTGTTGTTGGCGGTAGTAGCGCCAGCGCGTGCAGTGCAAAATGGAACGGGACATCTATTTACTGTCAGCGCGCCGTAACGGACGCTTCCATAGTAGACAGCATCACGGATTAGAATGGGTTTTATTGCTTTTGATGTGACTCTTGTGTCCGATGTAGACAGGGTGTGAGTGTTAACAGATGTGCTTGTGATTAACAGTTTTATATATTCGGATGCAATTTGTTGGATGCGAGTTATGTGTAAACCCTGAATTTTTTTTTTATGTTGTGGTCTTGTGGATTTTGTTCTAGGGATGGGCGGATCGATCCTTAAGTATCTATACTTCCGATACTAATGTTGTATTAAAAATATCGATTCTCACACAAAAATATAGATTCTAAAATATAAATAAACTAGGGCTGTTATTTGGTTAACATGAACAATAATCATAAGCTTCAAAGTGAAATAAAAATGATATATTAGCAAATACTTGTGCAGGATGGGAACTATTTCTTCTTCAGCTCATCTTAATATGCATGCTGAAAGACACAAGCAGGCAAGTGCTTGTTCAAACAAGAGGGATCAGTGCCTTGTAGAGGTTATGAGAGGAAAACAAGAGAAACAGCTTCTGAACAGTAGTGTAGTACAGGGCATACGCTATATGCCCAACTAAAATAAGTGATGATGATACATGTGGCCGCCAGAAAAATGAGTAGTCTTTTGACCTGGAGCTTTTTCAATCTATATATATATATACATACACACACACACACACACACACTACCTGTCAAAAGCTTTGAAACACTTACTCATTCTTTATCATAATTATTATTATTTATTTCTTTCATTTTTTTTTTTTTTTTTTCACAATTTAGAATAATAGTAAAGTCATCAAAACTATGGAATAACATAAATGGAACTATGGGAATTATGTTGTGACTAAACAAAATTCAAAATAAATCAAAACTGTGTTAGCATCTTCAAAGTAGTCACCCGTTGCCTAGAATTTGCAGACATGAACGCTTGACATTTTCTCAACCAACTTCTTTAGGTATAACCCTGGGATGCTTTTTAAACAGTATTGAAGGAGTTCCCATCTATGTTGGGCACTTATTGGCTGCTTTTCTTTATTATTTGGTCCAAGTCATCAATTTCAAAAACTTTTTTTTAGTATCATATATTTTTATTGAGCCATAGATAATCACATACAGATTATATTGTTACATCAGTGCTCAGTTTTAATCTAAAACAATAACAAAAAAATAAATAAAAAAAACACAAAAATATGTTCATTAACTGTGCAGATTTATTTTATTGAAAGAGACATTATTGAACAGAGAATAGGTTTCTGGCCTCTCACTCTCCCCGTCTCCCTTACTAGTTCCTTATCCCTATCCCCTTCACTCAGTTATGTTTGGATAGAATAGACAGAGATATATGGACAGTTCAGAGTCTTTTAATAGTAAGATAGGACATGAAGGGTTGCCAGATCATGTTGTATTGTGGATGTCTGTCCGTTAAGACATAACTTATTCTTTCTAAGTGTAATGTGCTGGCTGGATCTCGCAACCAGACCTTGTAGGAAGGAACGGTTGTTTCCTTCCATGATATGAGTAATAACTTTTGCGGTAATGATGCAGTAAGAGAGGAATTGCTGTTGGGCTTTGGTGAGCTTTGATAAGGTTTCAGATATACCAAGGATAATTGATAATGGTTCTGGTCTCAGCGGAACGTTAATAATTTCTGAGATACTGTCGAATATATCAGACCAAAAGGGAGCGACTTTAGGGCATGCTGCAAAGCTGTGAAAGAGGGTTGCTTCTGCGGACTGACACTTATCACATATGGGTGATATGTGTGGGTATATATTATGTATTTTTACCTTAGAATAGTGAAGTCTATGAAGGATTTTGAATTGTATGAGACAATGTCTGGCATTGTTTCAGCATTGATGTACTTGTTCCAGACTGTCTTCCCATATATTGTCTGGAATATCGGTACCTATTTCCTTCTCCCAGCTGGTCTTAAAGCTTCTAGAAGATGGGGAGGATGCAGAAAGTAACATGTTATATAGATAAGAGATAAAATTGTCCTGATATGGGGATATATTAAGACAGTTGTCTATCATTGATTGTCTTTCATTTTCAAAATCGGCTAGGTGTTTTCGAATGTAGTCTCTAAATTGTAAGTATCTGAAAAAAAATTTGTTTGGGAGGCCAAATTTCTCTTGAAGGTGTGTAAAAGTGGCAAACGTGCCTTCAATGTATAAGTCTTTTACATTATGAAGTCCCATGTCACTCCAAGTGTCAAAAGTTTTGTCTAGTATAGATGGGATAAACGTGGGGTTTCTTGCTATGGGTAAAGCAGGAATTATAGACTTGATATCGAAGTGAGATTTAATTTGTTTCCATATTCGTATTAGGTTGTATATGATGGGGTTATGATTGTAAATTGACTTATCAATTGGTATTGGGACAAGGAGTATAGTTCCTATATCATAGGGATGAGAATCTTATCGTTCTATCTTCAACCATTCCAGTGGAGAAGTTGAGACATCTAACCAAAAGGTAAGTAGTATAACAAAAAATTTGGGAGAGCTAGTCCACCCTCAAGCTTAGTTTTGCAGAGATGTTTTCTATTTATCCTTGGAGTCTTGTAATTCCATAGAAAAGGAACAATTATTGATTCCAGTCATTTAAAGAATGACTTTGCCATAAAAATGGGGATGTTTTGAATTAAATATAGTATTTGTGGTAAAAAGATAATTTTAATGGTGTTTACTCTACCGAGTAAGGAGATAGGGAGAGTTTTCTAGAATTGGATTTTACTCTTCAACTTATCTACCAGTGGATGGAAGTTAACCTGTAGAAGGGAGGGATATTGTTTCGTGATCACGACCCCTAGATAAGTAAAAAAATTTGTTGATATTTTAAAGGAGAAGTGTTCCAAAGTGGTTAAAGGAATATTGCCAACTGGCATCAATATACTTTTAGTCCAATTAATGGTGTATCCTGAGAATGTGCCAAAAAGGTTAATTTTCCCTAAGAGAGTCATGATAGTGGAGTGCGGCTTTGTTATATATAAGAGAATAGCATCTGCATATAATGATATTTTGTTTGTTGTGCTTTTAGTATTGTAGCCATAGACTTGAGGATCTAGTCGAATGTTCTGTGCAAGTGGTTCTACGGCAAGTGCGAATACCAAGGGAGAAATAGGGCAGCCTTGCCTTGTCCCTCTAAACAGTCTAAAGGGGGGTGATAATGTTTGGTTCATAAGTATTCTCGCTGTTGAATTTTTGTAAAGGAGTTTAGTCCATGCAACAAAATTAGACCCAAGATTAAATCTTTCGAGGACCTCAAATAGGTACGGCCATTCAATCTGATCGAATGCTTTTTCAGCATCAAGCGCAACTATGACCAGATCCTCATTTCCCTTTCTGTTTGTGTACATGATAGTGAACAGATGTCTCAGATTAAAGGTAGAATTTCTATTGGGTATAAAGCCTGTCTGATCTGTGTGTATCAGTTTGGCTATCAAAGGGTTTAGTCTATTGGCTAGGATTTTAGCAAATAATTTTCCGTCTATGTTCAGAAAAGAGATTGGGCGGTATGAACCTACATCTTGTGCATTTCTCACTTTTTTGTGAATCATCGTAATTGTTGCCTCAGTTAAAGTTGGTGGTAGAGTACCATATGATTGGGCGTGCTTATACATTCTATTTAAGTATGGTGAAAGAGTATTGTTAAATTTCTTGTACAGTTCACTTGGAAGTCAATCTGGGCCTGGCGCCTTTCCATTTTTGAGGGAGATAATGGCCTTTTGAATTTCTGTGATATGGAGTTCTGCGTTAAGACCTTCTTAACTTAGTTTAGGAAGGGTACATTTATCAAGAAAGTCATTCATTGTGGAGGAGTCTGCATTGTTTTTGGGCATGTAAAGGTCAGAGTAGAATTGTAAAAACTTCTTATTTATATCTTTAGGTTTTGTCGATATAGATTTGTCATTGTTCTTAATTCTGTGTATTGTCCTATCATTTTCTATTTTCCTCAGTTGATGTGCTAGTAATTTATGAGGTTTCTCTCTGAATTTGAAGTATTTTTGTTTTGTGTATAGGAATGCTTTGCTTATTTTCATCGAGAGAATTTCATTAAATTGATATTTCAAATTTGCTATTTTCCTATATAGATCAGAAGAGGGAGATATAGTGTTTTCTCTGTCTAATTGTTGAATCTGTTTTTCTAGTCCTATTTTCACTTTGTTTTCCTTCTTTCTTGCAGTCTCATACAATATCACACAACCCCTCAAATAAGCTTTAAAGGCCTCCCATAGTACAGAAGAGGTGATCTCTTGAGTATCATTGACGTCAAAATATAATTCAAGTTGAGTTTTCAGATATTCACAGAACATTGTTTTGGTTAGTAATTGGGGGTTTAGCCTCCAAGTTCTACAAGATGTGATAGTGTCCTCTAGGTATAATAGCAAAGAGAGAGGGCTATGATCTGAAAGCCCAATATTGCCATACTTAACATTGGTTACGAGGGGCATTAACTTTGCATCAACTAAGAAATAATCGATTCTGCTGTATGAGTTATGTGTTGAGGAGTAGAACGTATAATCTCTGCCCGTGGGGTTCATAGTCCGCCATACATCTGAAACATTCATATTTTTCATGACGGAATTTATAAATTCGCTTGAACTATTTTTGGGGATTCTCTTGGTGGAGGATCTATCTAGATACGGGTCCAATGTGGTATTAAAATCTCCCCCTATTATCAGGTTTGTTTGAGATATATTTGGTATGGAAGCAAATACGTTTTTAAAGAAAGATGGACTATCTATATTTGGAGCATATACGTTAACTAAGGTTAGAGATATATTATGTATTTCCCCCACTAAGATCACGTAACGGCCCTCTTTATCAGCGATAGTCTTATGGTGAATGAAGGGTATTCCTTTCCTTATTAAAATTGCTGCACTTCTTGCTTTGGTGGAGAAGGATGAATGATATACATCCTTTATCCATCTTGTTTTCAGTCTTTTATGGGAATCATTTTTTAAATGTGTTTCCTGTAGATATATTATGTCTGAATTTAATGATTTCAAGTGAGTAAGTATTTTCCCCCTCTTGACTGGGTTGTTAGCTCCCCTGATATTCCAGCTTGAGAATGTTAAACCCTTCTTTCCACATCTGGATTCATCACTTATGTTGTTTTGCATCTTGAGTTGTACCATGAATCTTCACTGTCTTGGCCCCAATAAATTATTTCCTGAGTGAGTAGTCCCCTTCACCCAACCCTCCCATCCCAGAGTAGTCTTTCTTTCCTTGCATTGACCTATCAATAACAATAACAAAAAAATTTAGCAATAATAACAAAATCAACATGATATCTCTAGTCCGCACAGAAATCAAATGTGGCATAAGTTCACTATTGGGGAAAAAAAAGCAGTTTCTCAGTAACTGTTGTTGTAACTGTTAACCTCTGTTACTCTTGTAGTAGAATAGCTCCACATTTTAAACTATTAACGCAAACAGTTATATGGTATTTATATCAGAAAGGTAAAATGTCAGTGTAGAGCTGAGGAGGGCGAGGGAAAGGCCAACACGGAGCGGCAGAGAGAGAGAGAGAGGAGAGAGAGAAAAAGAAACTCACCGGTTCTCTGATGCGCCGTCGCGTGGTCCTCGATCACTACTCCACCCTCTCAGGCGGACTGCAGCCGCTCCTCCCCGGGCGGACCGGAGTCAGACCTCCGACCCCCAGCGGACAGAACGCCCCTCCGCGTTCCCGGCGTCCCGTGGAGACTCTCCTCCGCCCCTCCTAGCCCGACTACCCGGACGCGGGGAACGGCCGCCGTCCGCGAGGCGAGTGGGGACGGGACTCCACGACCGCCTGGAGCGAGGGAGCCGCTGCCGGGGGCGGAGGAGTGCCCTGCCGTCCCCCGGGAACGCGGAGGGGTCGAGAGAAGACCGCCGTCCGCGGGGGGGAGGAGGGAAGTGACTCCCCGACCGCCTGGAGTGGTAGGGCCGCTGCCAGGGGCGGAGGAGAGTCTCCACGGGACGCCGGGAACGCGGAGGGGCGTTCTGTCCGCTGGGGGTCGGAGGTCTGACTCCGGTCCGCCCGGGGAGGAGCGGCTGCAGTCCGCCTGAGAGGGTGGAGTAGTGATCGAGGACCACGCGACGGCGCATCAGAGAACCGGTGAGTTTCTTTTTCTCTCTCTCCTCTCTCTCTCTCTCTGCCGCTCCGTGTTGGCCTTTCCCTCGCCCTCCTCAGCTCTACAGTCAGGTTTAAAGAGCATGTCAAGTTGAACAAATGGGAGATCTTACATGTTTTAGATCTGAGTTGAGCAGATTGTATTTTGAATTCCAGACCATGAATATATTGTAGACTGATTAAATCCTAGCTAATGGAGAGACTATGGATCAGAATCAGAATCAGCTTTATTGCAAAGTATGTTTACACATACAAGAAATTTGTTTTGGTGACAGGAGCTTCCAGTGTACAACAATACAAAACAATATAAAAACAGCAGCATGACATAGATAATAATAAAAAATAAACAATAAAACTAATTATACACATACACACATATACAGGTGCATCTCAATAAATTAGAATGTCGTGGAAAAGTTCATTTATTTCAGTAATTCAACTCAAATTGTGAAACTCGTGTATTAAATAAATTCAGTGCACACAGACTGAAGTAGTTTAAGTCTTTGGTTCTTTTAATTGTGATGATTTTGGCTTACATTTAACAAAAACCCACCAATTCACTATCTCAACAAATTAGAATATGGTGACATGCCAATCAGCTAATCAACTCAAAACACCTGCAAAGGTTTCCTGAGCCTTCAAAATGGTCTCTCAGTTTGGTTCACTAGGCTACACAATCATGGGGAAGACTGCTGATCTGACAGTTGTCCAGAAGACAATCACTGACACCCTTCACAAGGAGGGTAAGCCACAAACATTCATTGCCAAAGAAGCTGGCTGTTCACAGAGTGCTGTATCCAAGCATGTTAACAGAAAGTTGAGTGGAAGGAAAAAGTGTGGAAGAAAAAGATGCACAACCAACCGAGAGAACCGCAGCCTTATGATTGTCAAGCAAAATCGATTCAAGAATTTGGGTGAACTTCACAAGGAATGGACTGAGGCTGGTGTCAAGGCATCAACCACACACAGACGTGTCAAGGAATTTGGCTACAGTTGTCGTATTCCTCTTGTTAAGCCACTCCTGAACCACAGACAACGTCAGAGGCGTCTTACCTGGGCTAAGGAGAAGAACTGGACTGTTGCCCAGTGGTCCAAAGTCCTCTTTTCAGATGAGAGCAAGTTTTGTATTTCATTTGGAAACCAAGGTCCTAGAGTCTGGAGGAAGGGTGGAGAAGCTCATAGCCCAAGTTGCTTGAAGTCCAGTGTTAAGTTTCCACAGTCTGTGATGATTTGGGGTGCAATGTCATCTGCTGGTGTTGGTCCATTGTGTTTTTTGAAAACCAAAGTCACTGCACCCGTTTACCAAGAAATTTTGGAGCACTTCATGCTTCCTTCTGCTGACCAGCTTTTTAAAGATGCTGATTTCATTTTCCAGCAAGATTTGGCACCTGCCCACACTGCCAAAAGCACCAAAAGTTGGTTAAATGACCATGGTGTTGGTGTGCTTGACTGGCCAGCAAACTCACCAGACCTGAACCCCATAGAGAATCTATGGGGTATTGTCAAGAGGAAAATGAGAAACAAGAGACCAAAAAAATGCAGATGAGCTGAAGGCCACTGTCAAAGAAACCTGGGCTTCCATACCACCTCAGCAGTGCCACAAACTGATCACCTCCATGCCACGCCGGATTGAGGCAGTAATTAAAGCAAAAGGAGCCCCTACCAAGTATTGAGTACGTATACAGTAAATGAACATACTTTTCTGAAGGCCAAATTCATTAAAAATGTTTTTTTTTTTTTTTATTGGTCTTATGATGTATTCTAATTTTTTGAGATAGTGAATTGGTGGGTTTTTGTTAAATGTGAGAAAACAATTAAAAGAACCAAAGACTTAAACTACTTCAGTCTGTGTGCACTGAATTTATTTAATACACGAGTTTCACAATTTGAGTTGAATTACTGAAATAAATGAACTTTTCCACGACATTCTAATTTATTGAGATGCACCTGTACATGCATACACATGGGTAGTGCAAATCTAATACAATCTGTTATGTACAGTGCACATACAAATCTGTTATGTACAGTGCAAATGTTTTGTTTTTTTTTTTGTTTTTTTTTTCAGAGGTATGAAATGGCATAAGAGGTTGGATGTGTTGGATAAATAGGAAAAAGACTAAACTGTGTATTGCACATAGTTATTGCTCAATGGGGCAGTTTAACTGTTCATGAGATGGATAGCCTGAGGGAAAAAACTGTTCCTGTGCCTGACGGTTCTGGTGCTCAGAGCACTGAAGTGTCGGCCAGAAGGCAACAGTTCAAAAAGGTAGTGGTCAGGGTGAGTGGGGTCCAGAGTGATTTTTCCAGCCTTTTTCCTCACTCTGGAAGTGTATAGTTCTTGAAGTTTAATGGCGCATTCAAGTCAAATCAGAATGATCATATTTATGGGATTATGGGGCCAATAAGCAACCACCCAGAACACCCTGGCAACTGCATAGAATTGCACTGAAACACAGTTAAAACAACTTAACAGCATAGCAACAACCTGACAATCACCTAGAACACCGTCAAGTGCAAAGCAATTAGTCAAAAAAAAAAAATTAATCACGTGCTGTTTCTTGTCTTCCCCAATGGAGACAGACGACAGAACACATAATCTGGCGCAATTCGCTTGTGATTTTGATTCAGATTCATGATTCTCAAAACGAACCATTCAGACCGCTTTTTGAATCTTTGTTCAGTTCAAAGGAATCAAATTTAAAAGATTCGACTCAAATGATTCTTTCAACGAATCACACGTCACTATCGCGATCTGCATACATTTTTCACGTACTGCTGTACGCTTTTTTTTTTTTTTTTTTGGTATTCAGTCGCAAAAGTAACTAAAGGGTCTGGAGTAAAAGTTTCAATTTTCTCTTCAAAATGTAGTAAAGTGAAAGTAAAAGTCCAAAGAAATATTTATACTCAAAGTACAAATATTAAAAAACTGTACTTAAGTACAGTAACGAAATATTTGTACTTTGTTACTATACACCTCTGGGCTATTGTACTTTTAACAAACAAATGCCAAATGGAATGTGCTCTCTAAAGAGTTTCCCAAAGGTTTTTATCTTACCACTAGGAGTTCTCCAAAGAGTTCCTAGCCAAGAGTTTTTGCTTGAAAGCAATTCACAAAACTGCTACGAGCAAGTTTTACTAAGGAAATCTTATTTTAAGAGTAAGGCGGATTTGACCTCTTTGCTATGGATGACGTCACATTTTATGAGCGTGCTCTTTTAAATTGCCCAGATTGCCACAACCACAATATGGTCACCCTACTTTTAGCGTTAAAATGCTTCATGAATTACTCTGAGATGAAAATTGTCTTAAATTAGGAGTCCTAAAATCAGGAGTGACAAGCCCCTAATTTTTAAGAGTTAATTTTTAAGAGCTCCTAATTTCCACGCTAGGAGCTACTTTTAACCTTAAGATTTTTTGTGAATACGGGCCCTGTACAGTTTGCGCATGCATGTTCATTTAGAAGAGAGTTCAATTAGTCCTGTATTCCAGACACCATACCTCACAGCAGGTGGTAGAGACGTTTCTCTTTGGTTAGCTACCAAATTTTTTTTTTTATTTGTGCTCTCTAAGATCATTTATGAAAAAGAGTACAATAGATTGAAGTGTTTACCTTTAACCTAATGAAATTGCACCAAAAGAATGATGTCAACAGAACTTAAATGTAACAAACCCACAAAAGCCAATAATCATGTTTGGACTAAAATTATTTTTTAACTTGTTGCAATTTGTCTGTGCAAATATCATCAAAGCCAATAACTCCTACTGGACTAATTCACTGCCATTCATACACCTGTATGTGTAACTTTTGCTTCACTTCTGAGGATTTGAACACAAACTGAGAAACAGGCTGTGGAGGTGTGGAGCATGGCATGCTTTTGCTGTCTGTGTGGATAATGTGATCATAGGTTAATAGTGTTCTCTCCGTGCCTTAGAGTTTGCACCTCTTAGAAACTGCTATTATAACAATACAGATTTCTGCACACATGCACATGGATAGTTTTTGATTCTACCTATTGACAAGCTCTTATAGCTTTGTATGGCATTCAATGTTGACTGTCATAATCGATGTTTGTGTGGAAGCTGTAGATTGTCATGTACAACTAAAAATACAACGTGCTTTTCATGCCACACTGAGGACATTTCATCCTAACAACACTTCCAGCTTCAGCTACCGGGAGCAGTGGTTTTATATTTAGTTAATTCCAGACTGATCCAGAGGTCTGCACCCTGCTGTTTCCGAATTCACAGTATGATCAGTCTGGGTCTTCAGTACAAAATCACGTACAGTATTTGGATTACGTTAATTTACTACTCCATGCATGCTCAATAACCACAAAATAAATAAATGTCTGTTAAATGTAATGCCAGTATGCAAGATGGATTTCTTGAAGATGCTAATGAAAAAAAAATGTGGACAGTGCTGCTTATTTATTTGTTAATTGTTTGTTATAGTGAACGTTATTGTCATGAATCCCGCCTTTGTTGTTCCTCCCGCTCACCACCAGAGGGCTCCATCACCTGGAGATTGACTTTAACTCTCTGGACTCCATTTCCCATTATCCCCATACCTTCTCACTGATTACCTGCTCAGCTGTTTCACATTTACTTAGCTATTTAAGTCTCACTCTCACTCTCTATCATTGCGAAGTCTTGTTTTGCCCAGGCTGACATTTCTGAGCATTTTCTGAGTTTGTTGCATTTCCTGTGTATTATCCTGGACTGTTTACCCTGTTTTTGATACATTGCTGCCTGCCTACTATTACTGCCTTGTTTATCTGGATATAAGCTGTGATTGTCTGCTGCCTGCCCCGACCTCTTGCCTGGTTATTGAATATCCCTCTGGACTGCCTTTGATATTACTACTGCTGGTGATTTACCTCTGACTGTCTGTATTTCTACGTTTATTGTTATTAAAAGCTGCACATGAATCTCAACTCCGTTGACTGCAATCAATACCTTCACAGTGAATGGTTCTTATTTCATTAAAATAAATGGCAGGCCTTTGATTAATGATAGCCAATACATTTATCATTAATTTCATTATCTCTCTCTCTCTCTCTCTCTCTCTCTCACACACACACACACACACACACAAACACACACACAAAATTCAAGATTGAGCACTTTATTGCTTTACAACTTAGTTGGAGTTTGTTTCAACGTGTCCAGTTAACACAAAACAAAACAGACACTAAGGGCTCTATTTTCGTGAGTGTGCAAAGTACAGTGCTACATGCCTTGTCTTATAAGCGCAAGTGGGCATGGGTGGGAGTGTTTACGCTATCTGTTGGTGTATGTGCACAAACTGGGCATATTGAATGGTAATGAAGTGGTGCAAAGCACAATTTGCTATTTACCTGAGAAATAGATAATTGTGTTAAAACGTTTCAATTAGGGATGTGCACAAGTAATCAAGTTATAAAGTACTTGTTCTGCACCAGCTAGTCGAGTATTAAAAACACTTGTCAAATATAGCAAATTAATTATTCTTTCTGCATTTGCCTGCCGTGAGCAGCGCTGAATCTCTCACCAAATCTCACAGTTACAATTGAGTCCACTGGGGGGCACTGTGTGTTCTTGTGGTTTTGAGGTGTTGGATGAGAGAACAAGACATATAATGGCATCTGTGCTTCTAAACAAAGCCAAGTTATATTACAAACCAATACTTGTAATATATTTCTTATTGATTTCTAATCTATTTGTATTTGGTTCTTGTTGGAGTCATGTAAACCAACAGACGAGGATCAGCTTTTATTGGTGGAAAGAAAATTACCTTCCGATTTGAATTGAAGCTACTGAGAAGAGTCGATCAAAATGGATTACGTGTGGGAACACAAAGTATTTTTCACCTAGAGTTTGTGAGTCTGCACCACCCCTTAACTACATGAAAATGCATTTGCGGTGTTTTTGCTGTCACTGTAAATGTAAATTTTTCCGACATCTACGGAGGTAAATTGAATCTGGCAGATCACATTAAGACAGACACTATGACACACTGCACTTTATCATGATATGAGCGTTTAATTTTTATATGTGTTATTCTGCTTAATTTATAAGTTTCAACTTGTTAATAATTTGTAAAATGTGTAGTTGACATGGAATTTCAAACAGTGACAGCTTGTATTATTTCACATGCAAGTTCATAAACATAAGGAAATTACATTTGTACTTTTTAAGATTTATTTGTCACCCCACATTTTAAAAAGGCTTAAATGTGATTAAAATTGTTATAAACAGAATATAAAATAAAACATACATTTTCACATGTATTTTTGTGTGTATGAATATAGTGACATCCTTTCCCCTCTCCCGGTTTAAAATCTGCTCTCATTAACTATAACGTGATGGGTGAATGACATGGCCAGAGGTGTCGTACAGAGATATTTTTAATGACTTGCTGTTTTATGAGCACAGAGGCAAATCAGTATGTCCACAAAGTGTGAAAGTAGGATCTTGTGGATTTATAATGAAGCGCTTTTGTTTTAAAATCTCCGCCCTCTTCTTCCAGTTTTTTTATTACATCCCCTGAATGCTTTAAAATACTCATGATAACTTTTGGCAACTCTACAATCTTTAAATCCACTTCACTAGCTAATTACTCTGAAATCAACACTATAGAGATTTATATAGCAATCGCTGGAAAGGAAGTTCAAAGACAAAATTTTCAAGATGGCTGCATGCTAGTTTCTCCGGCACATAAGGTCAGTAAGGACTCAGAGTATAAGTATACCCACATGCCATCAGTATTGGTTTCTATGTAAGCTCCGGGTGAGTGCAAATGTTTTTACTGTTATTTATTTAATTTATTTTTTTCATTTTTATTAATGCATATTATTTTTTCCCAAGAGAAAAACATAGATTGTTGAAGTTATCTTACTTTGAAGCCATTCTTGGTAACATTTGTGAATAAAACAAAATATAAGATTCACGTATGTGTCATTTGTGTTATTTTTAACGTGCATTTAATTTACGAGTAATCGGGTACTTGTTTTTTGTGGGTTAGAGTACTCGACTACAAAATTACTCAGAAATGCCCATCCCTAGTTTCAATGTCATAAAGTTAATGTCCAAACTCTGAAAATATAGTGGAACATCAAATTATGTCCCTGACAATGACAGTCATAGTCGTTTCATTTGTGTGAGAGATTTGAGTTAAACTATCTATAGGTCATGGTTTATTTTTCAAATACTATTATTGTATATATTTACAATTGTATTTATGATCTAAGTTATATTGGTATTTTTCCATCTGTTGTCATAGAGTGATTTAGAGTCACCACAAAACGGGCCAATGGAAGAAGTTGGAGAGAGCAAAATAGCCTGGTCTCATAAAATTTAAGTGAGCATTGCAACTTTTTTGCAAAACTGAAATTATGTGCTTCATTACACATTTGGCTGCAATTTTTAAAGTGAAATGTCCAGCAGGGGTGCCAAAACCGAGCAAAATGAGGTTGTAATCAGACAAGGTTTTTAAGGTGAATTTTAGATTGTACCTCCCTAACCTAAGTCTTTACCCTAAACCTAACCTATAGTGTCCGTAAAGATAAATGAGAGTTTAACAAAACAGACATCCTTACCCTTAACAAACACCTAACCCTAACTGATAGTGTTTTAAAATACAAATTAAAAAAAAAATAATTAAAAAAAGCACACACAAAAACACACATTACCCGAAGCAACCACGTCAGTGTGTCGCTTCTATGCCACTTTCACATTTGTGTGTCTTTGGCTGGACTCAAACCACGGCCATCAAGCCCAAAGACCAATGCTCTATCAGGTGAGCTACCAAGCAAGCTAGTGACATAGGAAGTGTGTATATGTAGGTGGGTCTGTAATAAAAGTGTTAAACTGTTTAAAAAATGTTTTATACGATTAAAATCAGCAATTGTACTCATGATTTGTTTGACAATGATTAAACCACACAGCTGTTGTAGTGCCTCTAGTGTTGATTTCACCAGGAAACTGCAGCGAAATGTGAGCAGCATGTACAAGTCAGTTTACAAAAATGTATAGAGTAACGTTCATTCTTTGAGACCAGGTTGGAGTAAAATTATTGGATTTGGTATGATTTTTTTGATCACTTTGTTATTTTTATTATATTTTAATTTCGTCTGAAGTGTGAATTGAATTTAGAAATATTTTTATTATTTTGTGTTTCAATAAATTATTTTAAATTTTCTAAATCTAAATCGACCGGTAGAAATGAAGTGCATGTGGATACAATCAGTATTAATACTAGCTATGTTCTGTGTGTCAGCAGATGAAAAGGATTAATAATACTTTCATTCTCAATAATTTAATGGAGCATGCATCCAAATTCTGATGAGAATCACATTTTCCATGCGAATAAAAGGAGCGTGTCACTGTCATAGAAATAATACCTGGCATTCATCAAGGACGCAGTTAATGCACAAAGGAACATAATTTTCCATTCTTCTAATTCATTGCATACAGTCCATTTACACTACCAACTTCTTATGGTGCCAGCAGCCATATCACCCTGCAGCTCTTGCCTGTTACCCAATGAAGCTAAGCAGGGTTGTGCCTGGTTAGTACCTGACTGGGAGACCTACTGGGGAAACTCTTCCTGCTGGAAGAGGTGTTAGTGAGGCCAGCAGTGGGGTGCTCACTCTGCAGTCTGTGTGGGTCCTAACGCCCCAGTATAGTGATGGGACTTTCCTTCTGATGAGACGTTAAACCGAGGTCCTGACTCTCTGTGGTCATTACAAATCCCAAGGCACTTCTCCTAAAAGAGTAGGGGTGTATCCCTGGTGTCCTGGCCAAATTCCCTCATTGGCCCTTCTCAATCATGGCCTCCATTAATTGGCATGAGCATGCACTATGGCTGTCGTCATATCATCCAGGTGGATGATGCACAATGATGGTGGTTGAGGAGAGTCCCCATGTCACTATGTAAAGCACTTTGAGTGCCCACTGACTCTGTGCTTATGACTTATGGCATAACGCTGCGCTTAGTGCCAGCACTCTTAAAATAGGGCCTTATATACAGTACGAGGCATGCAATAGATAGAACATTATGCAGAGAACATTCCAATAAATACATAAATAAGTCAAAAGTTTAAAGTGAATACAAATGTACAAGCTCAAAGCTGGGAGCAGTGTGTATTGTCTATAGATTTTTATTATTATAATTATATAGCAATGTGTTGTGTGTTTGGTTTAGGACGATGAGGATGGCATATGGGCATGAGAAACCAGATACTGGTTAAGCATTGAGAGGTGAGTGATGATTTCTTCTGATTCTTGTTTTGCCTCTGATAGTTGCCTGAAATTGTTTATAAAATATATTTGCAAAAGACCTCCATAGCTTTGATAGCTAACATCAACTTCTGCTACACGTGACAAACACTCTTGCTTTAGCAAATCCCTAACCCTTTTCTTCTTCTTCTGTACAAATTTCTACATCCAAATCACTTGAGCTGTATGTCTTTTGTTTTGTTCTGTCTTGTTGTTAGGCGATACCACTTATTTTCTTTTTGATCCAATACCAATAATTTCAAATCCAATATTGTCGATACCAATACCGATACTTCTATTACATAGATTTTTTTTCTTTCGATTTCTTGGGATAAAATGGGTAATTTAAAATATTATTTTTAGTCATAATTCAAGTATTATTATTTTTTTTACATTTGTGAGCCTAAACAGAAAATTATTAGACTTCTGTTTTGTTTACCCTTACAAAAATTAACCATGGCTTCACTACAGTAACTATAGTGTTACTATGGTATTTAGTTAAACCATAGTTACCACACAATTAACCATGGTTACTACTACAATATTACTGTAGTAAAACCATGGTTAACAATTTTTTTTAAATTACTTATTAACAACAATTACACACAATTATAAGAAATGTCACCTTTAGATATGTTGTTATTTTAGTGTGAATTTACTCCAGAAGCAGTGGTGTAGTAGTGTCTGAAGAGGTGGGCATACTGTGAATTTATGAAAGACCCCCCATGTATAGTGAAATTGTTTTCCTACTTCAAAATATAAATTTAAATGGTTTAATATCATGAGAAAAAGGCACCACCATCAGCAGTAAAAGAAAAAAAAAAAAAAAAAGAGCATAAAAAAACTAGCAGGGGTGCAATAACATGCATTATTTTCACAAAGCTTAATTGCATAAGTTAAATTTAAATGTACAGTTGTGCTCAAAAGTTTGCATACCCTTGGAGAATTGGTAATATATGTACCATTTTTAAAGAATACATGAGTGAGCAGGCAAAACACATTTCTTTTATTTCTTATGGGATTCATATTCAATTGTAGGGTATAACAGAATGGAACAATCATAAAACAAAACATGGCAACAAAGAATAAAATGAAATGACCCCTGTTCAAAAGTCTGCATACCCTTAGTTCTTAATACTGTGTATTGCCCCCTTTAGCATCAATGACAGCGTGCAGTCTTTTGTAATAGTTGTCTATGACACCCCAAATTCTTGCAGGTGGTATAGCTGCCAATTCGTCTTTGCAAAATGCCTCCAGGTCATGCAAAGTCTTTGGTCGTCTTGCATGAACCGCACGTTTGAGATCTCCCCAGAGTGGCGTGATGATATTAAGGTCAGGAGACTGTGATGGCCACTCCAGAACCTTCACCTTTTTCTGCTGTAACCACTGGTGGGTCAACTTGGCCTTGTGTTTAGTCCAAGAGCGTCCCTTGTGCAGCTTTTGTGCAGAAGAATGCAAATTGTCTGCCAGTATTTTCTGATAACATGCTGCATTCATTTTGCCATCAATTTTCACAAGATTCCCCGTGACTTTAGAGCTCACACACCCCCAAAACATCAGTGAGCCACCATCATGCTTCACAGTGGGGATGGTATTCTTTTCACTATAGGCCCCTCTCCAAACTTAGCGCTTATGGTTGTGACCATAAAGCTCTATTTTGGTCTCGTCTCAGTGTGCCGGGAGCTGTGAGGCATGTCAAGGTGTTGTTGGGCATATTGTAACCAGGCTTTTTTGTGGAATTGATGCAGTAAAAGCTTCTTTCTGGCAGCTCGACGATGCAGCTCATTTTTGTTCAAGTATCGTCGTATTGAAACAACCACACCGTCTTTTTCCAGAGCAGCTTGTATTTCTCCTGAGGTTACCTGTGGGTTTTTCTTTGTTTCCCGAACAATTCTTCTGGCAGTTGTGACTGAAATCTTTCTTGGTCTACCTCACCTTGGCTTGGTATCAAGAGATCTCTGAATTGTCCACTTCTTAATAAGTGACAGAACAGTATTGACTGGCATTTTCAAGGCTTTGAATATCTTTTTATGTCCTTTTCTATCTTTATAAATTTCCATTACCTTGTTACGCAGGTCTTTTGTCAGTTCTTTACTGCTCCCCATGGCTCAGTATCTAGCCTGCTCAGTGCATCCACGTGAGAGCTAACAAACTCATTGACTATTTATACACAAGCACTAACTGCAATTTAAAAAGCCACAGGTGTGGGAAATTAAACTTTAATTGCCATTTAAACCAGTGTGTGTCACCTTGTGTGTCTGTAACAAGGCCAAATATTCAAGGGTATGTAAACTTTTGATCAGGGCCATTTGGGTGATTTCTGTTACCATTATGATTTAAAAAGGAGCCAAACAACTATGTGATAATAAATGGCTTCATATGATCACTGTCCTTAAATAAAAGACAGTTTTTTTGCATGATCAGTCATATTTTCAAAATCAATGCCAAAATTTCACAATTTCTGCCAGGGTATGCAAACTTTTGAGCACAACTGTATATACATATATTTACGTTTAGCAGGGAAATACATTTACAGTGCAAATTATGGTTACTCTGTATTTTTGTGTGAGGAACGATATTTTTGAAACAACATCAGTATTGGAAGTATCGATACTTTAGGATCAATCCTTCCATCCCTATTTGTTGTTGTAGTTGTTTAAATGTATGTTTTTTTCTGTTTCACACACCCATGAAATGGTCATTCATCTAATTCTAACAGACATTCACATGTTTTCCTGACTCCGCCAGCCTACATATCTGCCGGTGTTTGCTGCGTGGTTGTTGCGGACAGTGCAGCTGCCTATCTGAAGAGGGATTGCGTGGCGGCTGCTGTCATTGTGTGTTTTCCCGTTCGCCACTTGAGGTCCTGGAGTTTGCACTCGTCTTGGCTTCATGGCATGGGAGATGCAGGTCAACGCAGGTTGCTTGGTGCCCCAATTCCACGAGGGACTTCCCTGGTTGTCATTTTCCCCTACTGCTCATTTCGTTTACTGTTGTGTCAGACATGTGCTGATCCATACTTTCACTCTGAACTATAGTATTGACTCCTCAATTGGTGCATGGTGTTTGATGTGTATGTTGAATGTTTTAATGTTTTGATGTGTTTGCTGTTGCTTGTAAAGCACTTTGAATACAAATTAAACTAAATAAATTAAAATGGTTATTATCATTATTATTATTAAATCGAGGCACACCGAGTATTTGTGCTACGGACATGAATGTTAGCTCAAATCGACCAGATTATTGAGGAGACGGTTATGACTTTTATAAGCAATCAGGCATACAATGTTCACACATGGGACGCTCTTGGACATTCCAGCATGACAATGACCCTAAGCACAAGGCCAAGTTGACCCTCCAGTGGTTACAGCAAAAAAAGGTGAAGGTTCTGGAGTGGCCATCACAGTCTCCTGACTTTAATATCATCGAGCCACTCTGGGGAGATCTCAAACATGCGGCTCATGCAAGACATCCAAAGACTTTGCATGACCTGGAGGCATTTTGCCAAGACGAATGGGCAGCTATATCACCTGCAAGAATTTGGGGCCTCATAGACAACTGTTACAAAAATCTGCATGCTGTATAATTAGTGCTGTCGATTTAACGTGTTAATTTAGTGCGATTAATAATGGAAAAAAATAACATGTTAAATCTGCATGCTATCATAATTAGTGCTGTCGATTTAACGTGTTAATTTAGTGCGATTAATAATGGAAAAAAATAACATGTTAAAACGATTAACGCACTAAGCAGCATTTAACACACCCTGCCCCAGACCTCTACCTCATCTTACATTGCATGCAGTTGCTTAGTGAGGAGCATGATGCAAGGTGATGACCAAACTCTGCTTAGCCCTGTGAAGGGAAATTTTTAATTAAAAACGCATCCAGATGGAACCACTAAAAAGACCAAATTCTTTTGCACTATCTGCAAGAAGGAATTTGCATTCCATCGAAGCAATTCTAGCCTGAAATACCACCTGAATTTAAAGCATGTTTTAGTGAGCTCTACAGTTAGCACAACCCCGGCTTCTACAGTCAACGCGCCCCACCAAACAACACTGACCGAGAGCAGGCAGCACATACTTAGTAAGTCTACATTGGAAAAACTAACAAATGCGATAGCCAAATGGATTGCTGTGGACTGTAGGCCTGTTAATATGGTGGAAGACAAGGGGTTGATGGAAGCATTTCGAATTGCATCCTCCGATACAACCAACAAACCATCATCAAGAAATCACTGTTTTTCTTTTTAGATCCCCTTCAATTTGCTTATCGAGCAAACAGGTCTGTGGATGATGCAGTCAACATGGGATTGCATCATATCCTGCAACATCTGGACAGACCAGGGACATATGCAAGGATCCTTTTTGTGGACTTCAGTTTGGCTTTCAACACCATCATCCCAGCTATTCTCCAGACTAAACTACACCAACTCTCTGTTCCCACGTCTATCTGTTGATTGCCAGCTTTCTGACAGACAGGCAGTAGTTAGTGAGACAGGAGAAATTCACTTCCAGCAATCAAATATGTAGGGCTTTACTGGTTGTTTAGATCAGTGTTACTATCAGAAATAATTAATAATTATTTCTTTAGTTATTAATTAATATTTAAATTAATTAATTGAATCTAACTAATTAAAACCTCATATGGGGCTCCAGTAAATGTAGTGCGCTACGTTTAGGAGCGGGTTTGGTTATAACAATAATTAATAATTATCAAAGATAATTATTAATTGTTAAAATCAATAGAACATTGATGAGGATCAATGTTAGCTTTTTTAATCCTTTAAATCAACAATTATCAAAGATAATCACCAATCATTAACATCTATGATACATTAATTAAAATTAACACTAGCTTATTGATCCTTCAAAATCAACAATCGTCAAAGATAATTATCAATTATCAAAAATCAATAGAATATTAATAAGGATTAACATTGACGGGGCACCACCCTGGAATCAGGGACTAATAACCAGATAGTATAACAGTCTCAATATTAGATTGTTTTCTTAGGAAAATCGACATCCGAAGAATATCAATTTTCGGGAAAAAAAACAAAGAATGAAGGCTTGAATCCAAGCACTGACATCCCGTCAGCATGACACAGGTGTATGCAAAACAAACCAAAACACTTCTCTTTGTAATATAACAAAGTTTATTTATGCAGTAATATCAATTAATAATTAATACAATGCAGTCAATAAACTTCCGACTTACAACTACAAACTAAACAGTGATATGATTAGATATGGAAATCAAAATAATCCTACAACACATGAGGGTGTGTGTGTGTGTTAGTACGAGAGAGAGAGAGAATTAAGTGACGGCCCCAAAGCCGATTTCGCGATCGTGGGAGAGAAAGCAGCTGTTAGTTTACCACTCAGAGACGCGGTGGATGGCTGGTAAACCATCCCGCGGTCTTTAATTCTTTAATGGATAAACTCAGTTTGCCAGTCTCAACCGTGATGGCGGAAATGCACAACAGTCCAATGTGGTTGGACTACAATACAGCAAATCTCATTCGTGATAATACCCTGAGTATTAATAATAAGCGGACATAGTGGTCCGTAAACTGTTCAAGCAATAATCTTGATACACAAGAATAACACACTATAATATTCTATCTCTGCCCAGACGTAAACCTCTTACTTGAATCGTACAAGAACGTAGAATGTGTGTTCATCCATCCTTTAACTCAGACTCGGTTCCTCGAGGCACGGGTGATGATGGGAGGCCATTTCCTTGCTCTGTCGGTGGGCGGTACGGCTGCTGATTCTCGGCGGGCTGGCGGAGAAATCAGCAACGTCGAATAGATTGAAGATGGAAGAGAAATCTTTTCTCTCTTCACTTCTGCAGGCAGGCGGATGAAGATGCGGATTGCTCGGCGGTCTCCTTCAGATTCGTTAGAGTGTTCAGCGGAACACAGAGTAATCTCAACTCGTCCAGCGAGATGGAGATTGTATGGCAACAGTTTCAAGTCGGCCGTTACTTCCTTGTGCCATGAGGCTACACCTGAGAGCAGCAGTGAGCTGCGTCTACACACGGCGAGCAAAGTTGCTGGAAGCAAATCCCGGAAGCATTTCAGAGGTATTTCTACTCCTGATGATGTCATGGTTGAGGTGCGTTTTGTCGTGTGCCTCATCCAATAGGAGTTGAGAGTTCGATCCTTTAGTGAGCAAGGCTTCATGGGATTTGTAGTCTGTTTTGGACTCCCTTTGTTTGATTTTGTCTCGGTTTTTATCAGTAAGATTTATGACTTGATATGGGGGCCTGAGTTAGGTTTTACGACTGTGTTAGGCCTGCCTTTGTCTTCTATCTGAATACATGAGGCCCAGCAAACACAATCACCACAGGTGCCCCCCAGGGATGTGTGCTATCCCCACTACTCTTCTCCCTGTATACAAACAACTGCACTGCCAAGGACCCCTCTGTCAAGCTCCTGAAATTTGTAGACGACACTACTGTCATTGGCCTCATCCAGGATTACCATGAGTCTGCACACAGAAGGGAAGTTGAACAGCTGGCTGTCTGGTGCAGTCAAAACAACCTGGAGCTGAACACGCTCAAAATGGTGGAGATGATTGTGGACTTTAGGAGGAACACCCCTACATTGACCCTCCCCCCACCATTCTAAACAGCACTGTGGCAGCAGTGGAGTCATTCAGGTTCCAGGGCACTACCATCTCACAGGACCTGAAGTGGGAGACCCACATTGGCTCCATTGTAAAAAAGGCCCACCAGAGGTTGTACTTCCTTTGCCAGTTGAGGAAGTTCAACCTGCCACAGGCGCTGCTGATACAGTTCTACAGAGCAGTCATTGAGTCTGTCTTCTGCACTTCAGTAACTGTCTGGTTTGGTGCAGCTACGAAATTGGATATCAGAAGACTACAAAGGACAGTTCGGACTACTGAGAGGATTATTGGTTGCCCCCTGCCCTCCCTTCAAGAACTGTACACTTCCAGAGTGAGGAAAAAGGCTGGAAAAATCACTCTGGACCCCACTCACCCTGCCCACTACCTTGCTGAACTGTTGCCTTCTGGCCGACGCTACAGGCACAGGAACAGTTTTTTTTTCCCTCAGGCTATCCATCTCATGAACAGTTAAAACTGCCCCATTGAGCAATATTTATGTGCAATATACAGTTTAGTCTTTTTATATTTATCCAACACATCCTACCTCTTCTGCCATTACATTCCCTTGCACTGTATATTTGTATTTACACTACGTATATATATATATATATATATATATATATATATATATATATATATATATATATATATATATAGGGGTCATACAAGGAGGCACGGCGGGGCCGCAAAGTCGAGCAGGATGAATTTGAGGTGGACCTCATGCCGGCGCAAAGTTTACTGCCTTACCTGTGTATGATCCTGGACTGTTTACCCTGTTTTGACCTGTTGCTGCCTGCCTGCTGTTACTGCTTTGTTTATCTGGATATAACCTGTGATTGTCTGTCGCCTGCCCTGACCTCTTGCCTGTTTATTGACTACCTCTCTGGATTGCCTTGGATATAACTATTGCTGGTGATTGACCCCTGCCTGTCTGTATTACTAAGTTTATTGTTATTAAAGCTGCACATGGATCTCAACTCCGTTGACTCATCATTACAGAAGACTTTGCCACAAACCGATCCAGCGGCTTTTTTCAACTAACCACCAAGGTCTCAACTCCTTCATTGAACCCAGCGGCACACCCGGCCTCATCTAGAACAATTCACCACACCATGGATCTAGCAACATTCCTCGTTCAACTAAGCCAGGCGGACTTATCAATTAGGGAGTACTCCCATTTCTTTTCCACCATTGCCGCCCACACTGGTTTTGATGATGTCGCTCTGAAATCCATATACCGGATCGGACTCACAGCACACCAGTGGAGGGAATTTGCCAGACTCCCAAGACTACACGTGGGAGGTATATATGAGGCTAGTGCTCAACACACTTGCTACTCCTCTCACAATCCCGGTTCCAGCTTCCGAGTCAGCCATGTCTGAGTCTGCTCCACACCATGTTACAGCCACGTCTGAGTCTGCTCCAGGCCATGTTACAGCGATGCCTCAGCCTGCTCCATGTCACAGCCATGCCTCAGCCTGCTCCATGCCATGTCACAGCCACATCTGAGTTTGCTCCATGCCATGTCACAGCCACGCCTCAGCCTGCTCCATGCCATGTCACAGCCACGCCTCAGCCTGCTCCATGCCATGTCACAGCAATGCCTCAGCCTGCTCCATACCATGTCACAGCCAAACATCAGCCTGCTCCATGTCATGTCACAGCCACGTCTGAGTCTTTTCCATGCCATGTCACAGTCAAATCTGAGTCGGCTCCACGCCATGCCACAGTCTAGCCTTCCGCGACTCATTGCTCATGGCCCTTGTCTCCAAGTTGAATTATCCGCCACTGATATCGGTGCGTAGGGCTATGAAGACCCTTTCCCACAAATTGTCAGTGCCCTTGCCTGCCACGGCCAACGAGCTGACACCCACACCTGCCACGGCCAACGACCCGATGCGCACGCCTGCCACGACCAAGGAGCCGACGTCCACGCCTGCCACGACCAACGAGCCGATGCCCATGCTTGCCACGGCTAACGAGCCAATGCCCATGCATGCCACAGCCAACAAGCCAATGCCCATGCCTGCCACAGTCAATGAGCCAACGCCCATGCCTGCCACGGCCAACGAGCCAATGCCCATGCCTGCTTCGATCAATGAGCTGGAAGCCTCGTCCGTCCCTGAGCCAGCGTTGCCAGCCGCGTCTGTCCCAGAGCCAGCGTTGCCAGCCTCGTCCATCCCAGAGCCTGCGTTGCCAGCCTCGTCTGTCCCAGAGCCAGCATTGCCAGCCTCATCCGCCCCAAGTGTTCACAACCACAGAAGTCGTTTCCAAGTCTCTGCCAGTGTTCACAACCACAGAGATTGTTTCCAAGTCTCTGCTCATGTCCACGACCACAGAGGTCATTCCAAAGTCTATGCCCATGTTCACGACCACAGAGGTTGTCTCCGAATCTCTGCCTATGCCCACGACCACAGAGGTTGCCTCCGAATCTCTGCCTATGCCCACGACCACAGAGGTCGTACCCAAGTCTCTGTCCACGCTCACAATCACAGTGGTCATCCCCAAGTCTTAATCCATGCCCACGACCACAGAGGTTGTTCCCGAGTCTCTGTCTATGCCCACGACCACAGAGGTTGTTCCCTAGTCTCTGTCTACGCCCACGACCACAGAGGTCATTCCCAGGGGCTGTTACGAATCACTCCTCTGTAGTTCCTCCCACTCACCACCAGAGGGCTCCATCACCCAGGTATTGACTTTAACTCTCTGGACTCCATTTCCCATAATTCCCGTACCTGACACTGATTACCTGCTCACCTGTTTCTCATTATCTCAGCTATTTAAGACTCACTCTCACTCTCATTGCAAAGTCTTGTTTTGCCCTGTCTGACATTTCTGAGTGTTACCTAAGTTCACTGCCTTACCTGTGTATGATCCTGGACTGTTTATCCTGATTTGACCCATTGCTGCCTGCCTGCTGTTACTTCATTGTTTACCTGGATATAACCTGTGATAGTCTGCTGCCTGCCCTGACCTCTTGCCTGTTTATTGACTACTTCTCTGGATTGCCTTGGATATTACTATTGCTGGTGATTGATCCCTGCCTGTCTGTATTACATTTATTGTTATTAAAGCTGCACATGGATCTGAAGTCCATTGACTCATCATTATAGCTACATTTATATGATGTTTATCTTTAATTTTTTTGTTATTTTCAAGTTTTACCGTAAACACATTTTTTCTAAATGATTTTGTGAGAGTTTTGTGTTTGGTAGTTCGGGGAAAAAGACACAGTCTTCTATGTGATATCTAGGTGATACAGTCTCTGTGTTGTAGTTTATATGACCTGTGTGACATCTCAAGGCAGTTTGCAGGCATTCGGATTAGCCAGTTTGTCTGCTTCCTGACCTGGGCCCCAGTTAGTCAAATACTATCACTATTAAGACAATGAGCCAAATTACTAGAGAGGTGAGTGGCACCTTCCCTGGAGTCCGTCTCTATTTAGCAGGTGAGGTCTTCCCCAAAAATTCTTCCAAAGTGTCTATAAATCCTATGCTATTTTCCGGACACCACTCAGACATCCAGCCATTCAGTGACACTAATCTACTATAAACCTTGTCACCACGATGAGCAGGGATGGGGCCAGAGCATGTTATAGTGTCTGACATCGTTTTTGCAAGTTTACACACCTCTTTAACATTATCTCTAGTGATACCCGACTAGAAAATTTTAGAAAATCTACGTTTAGCATTAGCCAGCACTTGTAAATTTGATCTGATATCAGACGCCCGAGCCCCTGAAATGCATTTAACAATAGTGTCTGGAGTCTCTATTTCCACGTTTTCTACAAATAGAATCTCCTATAACCAGGGCTCTTTCAACATGATTCTCAGTGGGTGCATCACTAATGTAGGGCTTTACTGATTGTTTAGATCAGTGTTACTATCAGAAATAATTGATAATTATTTCTTTAGTTATTAATTAATATTTAAATTAATTAATTGAATATAACTCATTAAAACCTCATATGGGGCTCCAGTAAATGTAGTGCGCTACGTTTAGGTTTGGTTATTAGCAATAATTAATAATTATCAAAGATAATTATTAATTATTAAAATCAATAGAACATTGATGAGAATCAATGTTAGCTTTTTTTTAATCCTTTAAATCAACAATTATCAAAGATAATCACCAGTCATTAACATCGATGAAACATTAATTAAAATTAACACTAGCTTATTGATCATTCAAATTCAACAATCATCAAAGATAATTATCAAAAATAGAATATTAATAAGGATTAATACTGATGGGGCACCACCCTGGAATCAGGGACTAATAACCAGATAGCATAACAGTCTCAATATTAGATTGTTTTCTTAAGAAAATCGACATCCAAAGAATATCGATTTTCGGAAAAAAAACAATGAATGAAGGCTTGAATCCGAGCACTGACATCCAGTCAGCATGACACAGGTGTATGCAAAACAAACCAAAACACTTCTCTTTGTAATATAACAAAGTTTATTTATGCAGTAATATCAATTAATAATCAATTCAATGCAGTCAATAAACTTCCGACTTACAACTACAAACTAAACAATGATATGATTAGATATGGAAACCAAAATAATCCTACATGAGGGTGTGAGAGTGTGTGTGTGTGTGTGTGTGTGTGTGTGTGTGTGTGTGTGTGTGTGTGTGTGTGTGTGTGTGTAAGGAGGGACGTGCGCAAAATGGCGGACGTGACTCTCATTGAGAGTATGTCACGTGAGACTTCTGGCCAGAGAATATGGCCGTGAATGTGGGCAGAGAGAAACCAGTCAATGGTAGCTTAAGGACAAAGCTGAGCTTTATCACAAAGCTATCTACTAGCCAAAAATGTGTGCAAAAATGTTTGTGAGGGGTCGCGTGTGTGTGTGTGTGTGGTTAGTACGAGAGAGACAGAGAGAATAAAGTGATGGCCCCTAAGCCGGTTTCGTGATTGTGGGAGAGAAAGCAGCTGTTAGTTTATCACTCAGAGATGCGGTGGACGGCTCGTAAACCGTCCCGCAGTCTTTGATTCTTTAATGGATAAACTCAGTTTGCCCGCGATGGCAGAAATGCACAACAGTCCAATGTGGTTGGACTACAATACAGCAAATCTCATTCATGATAATTAATACCCTGAGTATTAATAATGAGCGGACACGGCGGTCTGTAAACTGTACAAGCAATAACCTTGATACACAAGAATAGCACACTATAATATTCTATCTCTGCCCAGACGTAAACCTCTTACTTGAATCGTACGAGGACGTAGAATGTGTGTTCATTCATCCTTTAACTCCGACCCGGTTCCTTGAGGCTCGGGTGATGATGGGAGGCCGTTTCCTTGCTCTGTCTGTGGGCGGTACGGCTGCTGATTCTCGGCGGGCTGGCGGAGAAATCAGCAATGTCAACTTGATTGAAGATGGAAGAGAAATCTTTTATCTCTTCACTTCTGCAGGCAAACGGATGAAGATGCGGATTGCTCGGCAGTCTCCTTCGGATCTGTTAAAGTGTTCGGAGGTACACAGAGTAATCTCAACTCGTCCAGCGAGATGGAGATTGTATGGCCACAGTTTCAAGTCAGATGTTACTTCCTTGTGCCACGAGGCTACACCTGAGAGCAGCGATGAGCTGCATCTACACACGGCGAGCAAAGTTGCTGGAAGCAAATCCCGGAAGCATTTCAGAGGTATTTCTACTCCTGATGAAGTCATGGTTTGAGGTGCGTTCTGTCGTGTGCCTCATCCAGTAGGAGTTGAGAGTTTGATCCTTTAGTGAGCAAGGCTTCATGGGATTTGTAGTCTGTTTTGGACTCCCTTTGTTTGATTTTGGCGCAGTTTTTATCAGTAAGATTTATGACTCGTTATGTGGGGGCCTGAGTTAGGTTTTATGACTGTGTTAGGCCTGCCTTTGTCTTCTATCTGAATACATGAGGCCCAACACTGAGTGGGGAGAATCGATTGGAAACCCTAACAGGAACAGGAGAGTGGTGTTGCTTTACTGAGCAAGTATGCCACCGAGACGTCACCCAAACGCCCTGCTGCGGGGGCTCTACAGCCGGAACCAAAGTGTGTGTGTTTCTCCCTGTTCTACCTGCATCCGAAACATTATCTAGAGGCTTCTCTTTCTCACTGACCTCCACTAGCATTCGGATGTGTGTCTCTAACTCATTAACCATCTCCGTCAGCCTGACTAATTCCTTACGTTTATCACATGTAAATCCCTCACTGCTGACGGAAAAAGCTGTAGTAAACATTTTGTGTGTAATGCGGGAAGCAATAACATGAGCGGAAGCCATGACTTACCGCAGTTGTTTGTTGTTGTTGTTATGGTTGTTATTGAGTGGCGAGGTTTTGAGATCGATGTCAATCCCTCACGCAAATGTTTGTTGTTATGGTTGTTCTTGATAAGTGGTGCTTTGAGATAGATGCAATAATCCGTGTAACACAGAGGAGAAAACAGGTGTGCATGGTAAAATGCACGCAGTTTAATCATGATAAACATAGAAAGCGGATGCGTGCGGAAAAATGCACGCAGTTGAATCGCAATAAGAGAATAATTCTGAAAAAACGTATGCACGCTGAAAAATGGAAGATGTGCAATGCTAGCATGCATGCTACAAACACAGACTAGGCATCAGCAGCAACAGGAACAGGAAGCGAGTGTGGTATGTGTTTGTGTTCCGTTTAGAAAAACGGTTTCTTGATTAACAATCATTTTCTTTCTTTTATATTTGCCCTATTTGTGTCAATTATGAGAGAAGTGCTCTAAAAGCATTCTAACAAAATTTTATTAAGTAATTGTATTCTGAATACAGGTACTTGAAAACGTTATGGTGCTGAATACAGTTACTTCATTTTTATATTCTGAATACATAACGCTACTACATGTATTCCGTTACTGCCCAACCCTGATTGCACTTTTACTTGAGTACAGTTTTTGTCTATTCTGCCGACCTCTGCCCCTCTCCAACAATTCTTAAAATTAAATAGTCCATCCCAACACAAACCCTAATCTCTGTATACATGGTGTAATATTTATGCTAGCAGCCAGACTGTGCGCAGCGGTGGTTTGTGTGTGTTATGTGCGCACATGTGCTTCTCATTCACAGATGCTTATAACAGTGCTTATCTGTGACAGTTCTACTGTATAATTTATTAAATGTGATAACAAAAATCATGGAATAGGTAAAAAAAAAAAAAAAAAAAAACATACAGATTAAATAGTCATGTCATAATGTTAGAAAAGCCTCAACTTGTAAAATACAACAAACACATTAGTTTCAATCACAGTGTTTTTAGCCACCTCACATCGCTATATGAGGATTATTTCAAGATACTACGTATATTTGCACTGTTATGTTGTGTTTGGGCTTGTTTTAATTGTGATCCTTTGCTGTATGTAATTATATGTTATTTTCTATATTCTTTCAAATGCAAAACAGCGAAAAATATTGCCCCCAAATTACATGCATACATGATTTGTCAAGTTTTCGAATGGTTCATGAAACATAAACAGAATTTGGGAAATGGCATGTTGTTACGTACAGCAGATGATCCCGATTAAAACCAGCCCCGAAACAACTTAACAAGGTGCAGAGATGTTAAAATACTCCTTATATAATAATAATATTTTGATTGATTCTGGTTATCGACCAATAATGTAGCGGCCACAGATGTATCATGCATCCCTAGTTGTGTTGTTTTCAGGGATTATGTGAGCAGGTGTAATGAATCAGGTCTGTCTCCAGGATTAAGGACATCTTGATGATTCCCAGAAGCTTTTCTGTGCTTTCAGCTCTCATAATGCAAATCAATAACCTAGTTTCCATCCACTTTTCATGCTGTTTTGTTATCAACAAAGTGAAAATGCGTAAAAACATTTTTTTGCGAAATTTGCCATACTCTGCCTGTTTCCATTCAAATGGCCTTTTATAGATAAAAATGGTGTACGTGATGACGTCATGCTTTTAAAAACACTTTGTCGCATAAGTTTTAGTTTATCACAAAAGAAATCTGCCCTTAAGCCGTTTCCATACAGAAATGTGTGTGTATTGCTAATTGTGTACCTTTCGCCTCCCAGATGTCCCTATTTTATTCCCCCCCAAAGTCTTTGTAAAATGGGGAGAGTATTGAGACAATTCATTGAAATTAGCCAGTTTACTGTCATTCTAATTTCACATATAAATACAATCTGAAGAGGAGGAATTGCAATCAAATTGGAGCTTTTGTCCTTCTGATAGGACTGTAATATTGGTCCTGATGTTGTGCCTATCGCAGGTTGCCACCGGTTCCGACCCGAAAGCGAATTGTCATGGCCCTGTTCAAGCTGGCAACCTGCACCAAGTAGTGGGGGAAACTTTCGGACTTTGTATAAGGACCATCAATCAATGTGTATATGCTGTGTGCACAGCATTTCAACTAGTAAAAAACATAATTCTTGATATCTGTAATTGAATTTTCACTAGTTGAATTCCACAATGACCTCTGATACTGTTGCAAGCCGAATTTACTTTTATTCATTTGCAGGATATGAATTGTTGATACCAACAATTACATTTTCACTAGTTAGAATGCTAATTCTTGGTATAAAAAAATGACATCACTCGCAGAAATCACATTCTTGATATCAAAAATGGGATTTCAAATAGTAAAAATCATCATTTTTTTTATATATCTATAATTGAATTTTCACTTGTAAAGTTTCACACAGTTTAATTCACTCTTATTCAAAACACAATTATTGATATAAAAAATGAGCTTCTTACTAGTAAAAATATAATTTTTGATATCAAGAATGTAATTACTATTAGTGGAAATGCAAATTTTTTATATCAACAAATGAATTCTAATGAACTAATAAAAGTGCTAATTTTTGATATCAGTAATTCGGTTTTCACTAGTGACTTTTAATTTCTGATATCTGTAATGTAATTGTTACTAGTAAGAAAGTCTTGTTAGATATCATTAAATACACTCCAAATTATTGATATCTGAAATACACTTCCAGATATCAGAAATACCAAATGTAATATGTTGAAATTCAATTATTGATATCAAAAATTACCATTTTCACTAGTTGTAATTCAATTATTGTTATCAAGAATGAACATTTTACTAGTAACAATGTAATTATTGATATCACTAAAGGGAGCTACTAGTAACAATTATTGCCTTGATATCTAAAATAGCCTTTGCAACTAGTGAAAATAGAATTACTGATGTCTTAAATGTGACTTTAACTAGTAAAAATACTATTATCGATATCTAGAAATACAATTTTAACAGGTAAGAATAGCTATGGTAATGAGTTTATGAATATTAATGAGACCTGGTTTTTCCGTTAATCCACTTTCAGCGCCAATAGTAGCAGGTAAAAAATGGAGGGAAACATTCCATGTGGGTAAAAACAGCTCATTTTTAAGTTTAATTTTTATGTTTCAGAAACGGAAAATGAGAATTCATTTCAATTTTTCTTTTTTGTCCATTGTTAAAAAAACAAAAAACAATATTAGATTTGCATATGTGGGCGGTACTGCAACGTCCCTTTCATCTGATTGGCCAATCCGCCCACTTCTACTGCCTTAATTCTTTTAGCCAGAATAACAGTTCATACTGCTCTGCATATTTGGCTCAATTTTAATGAATTGTTGTCCCGAACTACCACCACTGTAAACTACACATGCCGTACGCAGAAAAACCTTGTTGCTGGGCACAAAACTGGTGCTGTTGCAAGTTGTTGTCTCTAATGGACGATGCGTAAGGGATCACAAGCCACATCATATGCTGACTGGGAGTTTTGTCTCATATATATATAATATATTATTTTAATATTGAATAAATTGCATGATTTTGTAATACATTTGTTTTCATGATGTTTTAATAAATGTAATAGCGAATGGGATTAAGGGAGTAAAGAAGGAGCTGGTGTAAATTTTATTCATTCCAATGAACATTTTATAAACTAAAACCTTCATGAATGTGGCAGTATACTGCTCATTATTCATAAATAAGGGTCGTTGTGCAATCCACGTGCCGACGGGGTTACAGTCGGGATGCCTTTTGTGCGAATAATTAGTCTTAGCTATAGTTTGATGGTTTTAAATGAGTGTTTAAAATTGACATGGTAAGTTGTGCGTGGATCATGGAGAATAGCATGAGCCTCCATATGCAGAGTCTCTGCGGTATAATGCACAGTGAGCCACTTGATAAGATGCACGGATTGACTGTCTCAGAAGCAGAGGCAACTGACACTTGTCCTCCACCACCTGGATTGAGGTGAGTAACCGCGCCACCACGAGGACCTACTAAGTAGTGGAAATTGGGCATTCCAAATTGGGGAGAAAAAGGGGATAAAAAAAAAAATGCTTTTGTTTTGAGTCTCTCAAGCTTTTGTTGTTTAATAATTATTTTAGTTTAATTTATTATTATTTAAATATCTTATTATTTATGTAATTGAATTTTTTTTTATTTTGGAATGTACATGTTTTGTTAGGCTTTGTAACTGAATGTTTATTTTGAATTTGATATGATTAAATACATATGACATTAAATGCCCATTTTTTTGAGCCTTTTTTAAGTACTCTTTGTACTTTGTACTATCTTTGTACTTTATGAACAGGAAGGAAATCAAATGATCACATATAATATAGTCAAATGGGTAACACCTTACAATAAAGTTTCATTTGTTAACATTTGTTAACTTGAAAAACAATGAGCAATACTTTAACAGCATTTGTTAATCTTGGTTAATGTTCATTTCAACACTTACTAATATATTTGTAAGTTAGAAGTTGTAAATGTAACATTAGTTTATAAAATAAAAATTAACAAAGAACAATGTTTTATCCATTAATATTAACAGAGATTAATAAATGCTGGTTAAAAAAAATAAAAAAATTGTTAATTCATGAAACCTTATTGAAAAGTGTTGAAAAGGCTACCATTAAATGTTTTAGAATCAAATCAAAATCGATGTAAAAACAGCACATTTTAAATCTAAAAAAGCAAACAAACGTAAGAAATTATGCTCCAAATGGTAGATGGCGATGTTTCTACTAAAACCGCATCGGGCCTGGCGCTGCGGTCCTGAAACTGCTGTGGTTCTGCGGCTCTGCAGATGGACATATCTCGATACACATTACAAAATCATACAATGTTATTAAGTATAAAAATAATATACACCTTTTGGTGTTGATATGAAAAATAAAAGTGTGGTTTATAAACGACAGAGGAAACGGATCATGGGGATCAATTAGCAGTTCTCACATCCCACCCTGACCCCCAACGAACACCCCTGTGGTCCCACATAATAACACACACACAACACACACAAAAAAATAAATAATAATAATAAGAAGAAGAAACATACAGAATTAAACTAAACTACACTCTCCACATCCCCTCCCCGAGAGTTCCCCCCAAAAACTAAATAATTGCCCCATTTCTACACACCACTCCAAAAAAAGGGCACTCCATTTGACTTCCAACCCCTTAAAATTATTTGTCTGCCGATCATGAGACTGGTCAGAACCCAATTTTTAATGTGATTATCCCCTAAATTTAAGACCGTACCATCACCCAAAATACAGAGTCTGGGACAAAGTAAAATTTGAGTGCTCAAAACAACTCTGAACTCTTCATACAACTCTGAACTTTCAACCAAAATTCTTGAATCTTAGCACACCCCCAAAAAACATGGATTGTGTCACCATCTTCTGATTGGCATCGCCAGCAGGTAGGTGTGTCTTTAAGACCAAGCCTATATAATCTAGAGGGGGTCCAATAGAATCTATGTAAAATCTTAAATTGCATAAGGCGAACCCTTGCATCACTAGATACAGACTTTAAATTTTTTTTAATCTTAGCCCACACTTCCTCCTCCAATACCAAGTTTATATCTTTCTCCCATAATCTCTTAATAGAAGGTAAACATCCATCCCCCAGACACTGTATTATCAGGGAGAAATACACTGATGCCTCATGACCTTTTCCAAAAGCAGTAATCATCTCTCCCAGAGTATCTGCCACTTTAGGGGGGTGTGAGATATTCCCAAAAATATTACAAAGCAGGTGGCACAGCTGTAAATACCTAAAGAACTGAGATCTGGGAATCTCAATGTGTTGAACCAAATTTTCAAAAGATCTCAACACTCCACTCTCATATAAATCACAGAGTGTAGTAACCTCCCTCACAATCCACTCTGACCTGCAGAAAGGGGACCTTTCAATACATAATTTAGGGTTCAGCCATATGCTCGATGCAACATTTAAATAAATGTCCGAATTAAACACTCTGGACTCTTTTGTCCATACCGAGTGCAAATGTGAGATAAAGGGTTTGTGACTTAACGACTGCGGTTAGTTTAATAGAAAGGCTTTGTAATGGTAAAATAGGGGCAAGAACTTCCTGTTCAATACAAAACCAGGGAGGGGCTCTGTTGGGACTCATGTATTCAGATAGAAGACAAAGGCAGGCCTAACACAGTCGTAAAGCCTGACTGAGGCCTACACACACAGTCATAAATCTTACTGATAAAAACCGCACCAAAATCAAACAAAGGGAGTCCAAAACAGACTACAAATCCCATGAAGCCTTGCTCACTTTGCACCTGTGTGTGAAATTCCAAAGGATCGAACTCTCAACTCCTATTGGATGAAGCGCACCGCCCACCGACAGAGCGAGGAAACGGCCTCCCATCATCACCCGAGCCTCGAGGAACCAAGTCGGAGTTAAAGGACGGATGAACACACATTCTACCTGCGTCCTCACGTGATCCAAGTAAGAGGTTTACGTCTGGGCAGAGATGGAATATTATAGTGTGTTATTCTTATGTATCAAGGTTGTTGCTTGTACAGTTTACGGACCGCCGAGTCCGCTCATTGCTGCTAATAATACTTAAGGTATTACTGTAACGTACTGCTATCACAAATTAGATTTTGCTGTGTTGTAGTCCAACCACATTGGACTGTTGTGTATTTCTGCCATCGTGGGTGAGACCGGCACACTGAGTTTATCCATTAAAGAACCAAAGACCGCAGGATGGTTTACAAGCTGTTCACCAGGTCTCTGAGTGATAAATTAACAGCTGCTTTCTCTCCCACAATCGCAAAACTGGCTTCAGTGCTGCCACTTTATTCTCTCTCTCTCTTGTGCTAACCACACACACACGCGACCCCCTCACAGATATACCCACACACGCATTTGGCTAGTAGATAACTTGGTGATAAAGCTCAGCTTTGTCCCTAAGTTATAGTACAAGCGGAGACACGTGATAAATGGGCAGACGCCATTAACCGGCTTCTCTCCGCCCACGTTCGCGGCCATATTCTCTGGCCGGAAACCTTGCATGACGTACTCTCCATGAGAGTCACGTCCGCATCACTCCTTACACACACACCCATTCACGTAATGGTCAACACGTCATGGTCGATGAGCCAGCGTCCCACGTCATGGCTGCTGAGCTAGCGCCATTTTTTGCCCCAGATCTTCAGCCTGCTCCATGCCATGTCACAGCAGTTGGACCTTGGTTCCCGCCCTTGTACCCAAGGTATGGATGCTTCTTCATGATCAGGCAAGGGGAACTTTTGACCCTCCAAGCCCTGGACTCGGCCTTGGCCTGTCAATCCCTAAACATCACCTCGGCTCTACGTTCCCTCAGCTCCACTGCGGTCCTTCAGCCTGTCGGCTTTACCAGGGTCCCTTGTCCCTCCAGCTCCACCCTGGCCCTTTGAGTCTTCGGCTACTCTCTGGGTACCAAGTTCCCTGGTGTCGCCCTTCAAGTCTCTCAGGGCCCCACCTTCCATTGACTCTGCCCTGGTCCCATGGTCCAAGCCACGCCTCAAGACCCCCCCCAGCTGCCTACAGAACTTTGGAAATTATGTCAAGTTTAATGTGTTTGTCCATGTTTTTCATGTCTTTTATTTTGAAAATCTAGTTCCTGTTTCATGTCATTTATTCCTAGTCATGTGGTGTCCTGTTTTCCCTCCATGTTCATTGTCTTGTTTTCTTGTTATCAGTTCTGTCTGTTCATTGGTTCCCTCGTCATTGTTTACATTTACATTTATTTACATTTATGCATTTGGCAGACGCTTTTATCCAAAGTGACTTACAGTGCCCTTATTACAGGGACAATCCCCCTGGAGCAAGCTGGAGTTGCCTTGCTCAAGGATACAATGGTGGTGGCTGTGGGGATTGAACCAACAACCTTTTGCTTACCAGTTCAGTGCTTTAGTCCACTACGCCACCACCACCACAAGTTTTACCCCTTGTCCATGTATTTAAGCTCTCATGTTTTCCATTGTCCTTTGTTAGGTATTATGTTTGGTAGCGTTGTCATGTTAAGTCAAGTCAAGTCAAGTCAAGTCAGGTCAAAGTTAAGTCAAGTTCATGTTTATGTTTTGTTTAGTTCATGTTTATAGTTAGGGTTATTGGATATCACTTTTGTTAATATAATTGCACTTGGGTTCTTCACTCCATTGTCATCATCTTTGTCACTGCCAGCACCAGCAGCATCATTACAGTTACTAGTAAATATATCAATTCCTGAAATCAAGAAATTAATTTTCACTAGTTACACAATATCTAAAAAGTATTTCTTACTAGTAACAATAACATTACAGATATAAGAAATTAAAATTGTCACTAGTGAAAACTGAATATCTGATATCAAAAATGAGAATTTTTACTAGTTGGAATTCAATTGTTGATATCAAAAATGGGCATTTCCGCTAGTAGAAATTACATTCTTGATATCAAAAATTATATTTTTTACTAGTAAAAAAAGAATTGTTGATATGTGAAATTGGACTCTCAACTAGTAAGAAACTAATTTTTGATATCAATAATTGTGTTTTGAATAGGAGTGAATAACATATCTGTGTGAAACTTTACTAGTGAAAATTCAATTATAGATATCAAAATTAGGGTTTTTACTAGCTGAAATTCTATTTTTGATATCAAGAATGTGATTTCTGCGAGTGATGACAATTTTTTGATATCAAGAATTCAAGTTTTTACTATTGGAAATTTAATGATTGATATCAACAATTTGCATTTTCACTAGTGAAAATTATATTCATGAAATCAAGAATTAGAATTTGAACTAGTGAATAAAAGTGAATTCGGCTTGCCATAGGGCCATACAATTTTTTATTTTTGTGCAAGCATGTGCTAAGTCTTAGGCCAGGGTCCTGCAACCTTTGACATGGAGTGCCATTTATATTGTATTTTCCGAAATATAAGTCACTTTTTTATAATCTGAAAGGTCCTGCGATTTATAGTCCGAATTTTGTAGCATGTTGACACTTTATTTTATATTAATAAAGGACAACTTGGCTGTTGTTCTTTCTTTTTATTTATTATTTATTTCTTTAATTTTGTTTCATGAATGAAGCAAGTTAACACTACGTTAACAGTAATGAGGGTTAAATGGGTTACCACACCACATTTTGAGGTTTCAATGGGGTACAACACCAAATATTTTTGTGTGAAAATATTAGTTAAAATGTGAATTAATAACTTTTAACATGCTGGGAAAAATCACTATATCCATATTTAAGCAGCCTCTGAACTTTGACCTTAAAAATTATTTTCCACAACTTTTTGTATTTAAAAAATGTTAAAACATAAAAAAAGGTTTTAATATTGATAACACCAATGCCATGAAATCAAGGGACAAACTTTCTTTTTAATGCATCATGCAAAGAAAAGTGATTATTTCAAACTACATTCTCGCATAGTCAGACCTATATCCACACTATAGCCCTATTTTAGCCCTGTTCCAGCACTGGAGAGTCAAATATAATGTACAGCCTCAAAGTTTGTAGTAAAACAATCATAACTGTGTAATTTTAATTCAGCATGTCAGCATGCTGAATTAAACAGCAAAATCTCTTTGTACGTTACGTCATTGTTTTGGATGCTCGCTCGCATCCCTATGAAGTGTGTGCACGAGCACGAGCAACAGGTAGCTGGCTGCAGTTCACTTTATGGCCACAGGTGTCATTAATAACAAGGGTTTCTGAATCTAACATACTGCACCTTTAAAGAAAAATGCTTGAATGTCTGAAATATAGGAAAATCCGATTATCAGTCGATCTCTTTTTTTTTTTTTTTTTTTTTTTTTTTACCAGTTGCGACTTATATTCAGGTGAAACTTTATTTCCGGAATATACGGTAACTGTCCTTATTAATCACAGTTCCCTATCTGTCACTCACTCGACGATGGTCACTCTTGGGAGCCCCAAACTCCTCTGCTTTTTTGAAAAAAGGCCAATGAGAATTGGCGAGTGGAATTTGCATGCCACTCCCCCGGACATACGGGTATAAAAGGAGCTGGTATGCAACCACTCATTCAGATTTTGCGGTTCTATTCATTGAAGATGAATTCATTCGCGAAGTTCATTCACCTCATCTGCTGGATTCTACGGTGCATTTCAGCGGCTTCTCCCCCTCTGCACCCGTGGAATGCAGAGAATGCCCCAGGTGCTTCGGCAGAAACAACTAAGAGAGTATATTCTAAAAGAGAATATTTTCTTTCTAAAAGAGCGGCACACACGGAACGTCTTTTTAAAGATGCCTTTCCGTCTGTGTGTTATTCCTGGTTGCGGTTGATATCTCTCCGCTTCTGACGGCCATGATCGCTGTCTTATGTGTCTGGGCGCTGCCCACGCAGAGACATCGTTCGTGGATGGGTCTTGTCCTCACTGCGAGAACATGACCATGGCAACGTTGCGGTCGCGGCTTGCATTCATAAGAAAGCAAGCCACCCCAGCGGCTCCCCGCCTCGGTCCTTCTACCTACGGGTATGATGCCTTGCCGGTTAGCACTGGGGGCGATTTGGGGACCTCAATGGGAACACCTCTGCTGGGTATCCCCCCACGGACCTCCCATTCCCCAGCACGCTCGCTTGCTCCGGTCGGGCGCTCAGACGAGATCGCAGGCTCATCTCAGGGCGAGTTCGACATCTCGTTCAGAGCCTGGGAAGAAGACGAGTTATCGAGCGCAGCATTGGAGAGCGGGCTCGTCCAGTCGGATGCAGAGGCTTCGACTGGGCTTCCTCCTTCGGGAGTGGTCGCCCAGTCCCAGGCCGACGCAGAACATGCTTTCCCGGGTGGCCGCGAGCGTCGGGCTAGAGTGGAACCCTCCGCTCTCCCCTGAACCCTCGCGGCTCGACGTTTGTTTCCTGGGCTCGGGACGCCGCCCACGGCCACGCCCCGCCCCCATTCCTTTCTTCCCGGAAGTGCATGAGGAGCTGACAAGATCATGGGAGGCACCTTTTACTCCCCGGTCCCGGTCTTTCAGCTCCCCCGCTCTCGCTACCCTTGATGGCGGAGCGGCCAGGGGGTATTCGGTGATCCCCCAGGTGGATAAGGTGCTCGCGGTGCACTTGTGTCCGCAGAGCACCGCCACCTGACGTGGGCACCCGAAACTCCCGTCCAGGGCCTGTAGGTTTACGTCGTCCCTGACGGCTAGAGCCTACATTGCCGTTGGACAAGCCACCTCCGCCCTGCATGCTATGGCTCTCCTGCAAGTAAACCAAGCCAAGGTGCTAAAAGAACTGCACGAAGGTAGTTCTGACCCGGGATTGATGCAGGAACTGCGCTCGGTGACTGACCTCGCTCTCCGGGCAACGAAGGTCACGAAGGTCTCTCGGGCAGGCGATGTCCACCCTGGTGGTCCAGGAGCGCCACCTTTGTCTCAACTTGGTTGAGATGCGCGAGGCTGACAAGGCACAGTTCCTTGACGCCCCCATCTCCCAGGTTGGCCTATTCGGTGACACCATTGAGGAATTTGCCCAGCAGTTCTCGGCGGTGAAGCAGCATCCTCATTTATCTCGACGACTGGCTAATCCTAGCTCACACTCGAGTTTAGCTGTGCACACACAGGGACCTCGTGCTCCGGCACCTCAGCCAACTGGGGCTTCGGATCAACTGGGAAAAGAGCAAGCTCTCCCCGATTCAGAGCATCTCTTTTCTCGGTCTGGAGTTGGACTCAGTCTCGATGACGGTGCTGAACTGTCTGAAGGCATTCAGATGGAGAACAGCGGTTCCACTGAAACATTTTCAGAGGCTCCTAGGGCATATGGCATCCTCAGCGGCGGCCACACCGCTCAGGTTGATGCATATGAGACCGCTTCAGCACTGGCTTCAGACTCGAGTACCGAGATGGGCATGGTGCCGCGGGACACAACGCATGGCCATCACGCCAATCTGTCGCCGCCTCTTCAGCCCTTGGACCGACCTTGCATTTCTATGGGCAGGGGTTCCCCTAGAGCAGGTCTCCAGGCGCATCGTGGTTACAACAGATGCCTCCAAGATGGGCTTGGGCGCCGTATGCAATGGGCACATTGTTCGGCTCCTGGACTTGCTCGCAGCAGCGTTAGCACATAAAATGCCTAGAGTTGTTGGCAGTACTGCTCGCCCTGCGGAGGTTTCGGCTGTTGATCCAGGGCAAGCACGTGTTGGTCCGGGCTGACAACACAACATCGGTAGAGTACATCAACCGCCAAGGCGGTCTACAGTCCCACTGCATGTAACAACTCGCCCGCCGTCTCCTTCTCTGGAGTCAGCAACGCCTCAAGTTGCTACGAGCCACTCACATCCCGGGCGACCTCAACACCGCAGTGGACGCGCTGTCACGTCAAGTTACCCTCAGGGTAGAGTGGAGACTCCACCTTTAGGTGGTCCAGCTGATTTGGAGTCGATTCGGTAGAGCACAGGTAGACCTGTTTGCTTCCCGGGGATCCTCTCACTGCCCGCTTTGGTACGCCCTGACTGAGGCACCCCTCGGTATAGATGCGCTGGCACACAGCTGGCCTCCTGGACTACGCAAATACGCATTTCCCCCAGTGAGCCTACTTGCACAGTCCCTGTGCAAGGTCAGGGAGAATGAGGAGCAGATCATCCTAGTAGCACCCTACTGGCCCACCCAGATGTGGTTCTCGGATCTCACGATCCTCGCAACAGCCCCCCCCCCTGGCAAATTCCCCTGAGGAAGGACCTTCTTTCTCAGGAATGGGGCACCATCTGGCACCCGTGACCAGACCTCTGGAATCTCCATGTCTGGCCCCTGGACTGGACGCGGAAGACCTAAGTGGCCTACCACCCACAGTGGTAGACATGATCACTCAGGCTAGGGTTCCCTCTACGAGGTGCCTGTATGCCTTGAAGTGCTGTCTGTTCGCTAAGTGGTGTTCTTCCCGATGCGAATACCCCAGAGATGCACAGTCGGATCAGTGCTTTCCTTCCTGCAGGAGAGGCTGGAGGGGCGGCTGTCCCCCTCCACCCTGAAGGTGTATGTAGCCGCTATTTCGGCGCATCACGATGCAGTAGATGGTAAGTATTTGGGGAAGCACGGCTTGATCATCAGGTTCCTGAGAGGCGCTAGGAGGTTGAATCCCTCCAGACTGTGCCTCGTCCCCTCATGGGACCTCTCTGTAGTCCTTCGGGGTCTACAAGGAGCTCCCTTTGAGCCCTTGGAGTAAGCTGAACTTAAGGCACTCTCTTTGAAGACTGCCCTCCTGACTGTGCTCACTTCCATCAAAAGGGTAGGGGACTGCAGGCATTCTCTGTTAGTGAATCATGCTTGGTTACTCTCATGTGATCCTGAGACCCCTACTGGGCTATGTGCCCAAGGTTCCCACAACTCCTTTTAGGGATCAGGTGGTGAACATGCAAGCGCTGCCCCAGGAGGAGGCAGACCCAGCCTTGGCGTTGCTGTGTCCGGTGCGAGCATTACGCATCTATTTGGATAGCATGCAGAGCCTTAGAAGCTCCGAGCAGCTCTTTGTTTGCTTTGGTGGACAGCGGAAAGGAAGCGCTGTCTCCAAACAGAGGATCGCCCACTGGGTCATTGATGCCATCACGATGGCATATCAGGCTCAGGACTTGCCACCCCCTGCGGGAATACAAGCCCACTCCGCCAGGAATGTGGCAGCCTCCTAGGCCCTGGCCAGTGGTGCTTCTTTGGCAGACATCTGCAGAGCAGTGGGCTGGGCAACACCCAACAACTTTGCGAGGTTCTACAATCTCTGGGTTGAGCCGGTCTCATCTCGTGTATTGGCAGGCACGAGCAGGTAAGTTCCTGGACAATGGCCAAGTGTACCGCTTGCGCATAGCGCCTTTCCCCTCCCTTGAGGTGAAGACGTGTGCTCTTGACTCCCAGTCGTGTTCACAGACTGTGATCCCTGGATGATTTCCTCCTTAGCCCTCTGGCAGCTGAGTTTGCGGAGAAACTTGCTGACTGGCCCAGTACGTGCGCTAATGAGCCCCTGTACTGAGGTAGGTGCTCCACATGTGCTGGTTCCCCAAAGGCAACCCCATGTGATATCTTCCGCAAAATTGTTTCCCTGATGGCAAACTGCGTCTTCCTTGGGCAGAGGCCCCTCTGCCCCCGGTCGCCATGCTCTGTAGAAACTCTTCCCCCTTCGGGTAGGACCTACCATGGGACCTCTCCACATGACACACTTCTGACAAGACTCGGTAAGACCATGTGACATATTCCACTCAAAATACCCCCCCCCCTTTTGGGCGGGATGTGGTCTCCGCGGTGTCTTTCCCTTGGGAGGAACACCCCCCGACACAGACACTTATGGCTCCCAGTCAGTTAATAATTTCCACTCTTTTTCGGGAGAAAAGAGAGGGAAAAGAGGCCTCAGCTGGGCTAGCCTGTCCCTATAGTTGGGCAGTCGACTTGTTCCTGATGGACCGTTCGACGCTTATAAGAGCATTGGGGGAGGTTACGTGATGGCCTGGTGCGCTGGCTATGAGGCACACAGCAGTATGCCCGTCACACACTGGCAGTTCATGCAACACAGTTCAGCTAGTTGTGGCGTTTTGTATAGGGACCCCTATCGTCACTACATCGACACAACGTCAAGTCAGTGACAGATAGGGAACGTCCCGGTTACTTTCGTAACCTCCGTTCCCTGATGGAGGGAACAAGATGTTGTGTCCCTCTTGCCACAACGCTGAACTACCCACTGAAATGGCCGGGACCTGGTCTTGGCTCCTCAGAAAAAAACCTGAATGAGTGGTTGCATACCAGCTCCTTTTATACCCGTATGTCCGGGGCAGTGGCATGCAAATTCCACTCGCCAATTCTCATTGGACTTTTTTCAAAAAAGTAGACTGTCATCCACTCAACCACGCAACAAGTGCGATGCAAATCGAATGCTTTTACTCACATGGTTCACTTAAAGTTAGGTGCTGCTAGAATTGATCTGCACTGCGATATCAGCTGATCATGATGTGCAAATGTTTTTTACATGCTATGCATCACATTTTAGTGTTTAGCTTATCATTGTAAACCAAGTTTAATTGAATTACAAAAAGCAGGACAGGTCCATCTCTTCGTTCTTCCCTTTTGGAGTTAAAGATTTCAATTAAAAAAAATCTAAAAAGCCTCTCTCTGTAACAGTTTTTGATCTCTATCTCCCCCTCTCCTGTGAGGTAGATAATAGCCTGAAAAATCTGATGTGGATCTCTTTATTATTTTATTAATTAATGTAATAATAATAAAAATAAACTAAAATAAATGTGCACACAGCTTGTGTATTAACTTATCAAATATTTAGAGCAGGCAGGTTGTCAACAGGGTGTTTGAATAATGGCAAAGCAAAGTGCACATCATCAGATAATAGCAATAACAGAAAAATAAAACTTTCTTTGTGTACACTTGTTGTCTATTTATTTGGCTTTTGCTCTATGTGGAAAAATGTTTTGGGGTTGCAGGAACGGGAGCAGTTGGGAAGAAAATCACTGCAGACAGAGAGCATGTGAACATGGAGTAAAATTCAGCAGGAGTGTTCAGAAGAGGGATAGAAACTTGCAGGAGTGGGCAGAAACGGGATGGAAAAACCAGTCCTGTGCAGACCTCTACCCAGGAACTTCTGATCTGAAATGTCTGAATGTTTAGCATAGGGCTGGGAATTTATTATTATTTTTTACAAATTAATCGCACAGTAACTGTAATTAATCATGATTCATCTCAAAACACCTTTAATCCCCAAATTATTGTTGAATCAACAAAGTATATTTTAAACAATATTTGTTTATTGGCATGTTTTTTTTATTATTATTATTCAACTTGAAACAGTTTATTTATTTCCAAAAAAATACTACTTGCAAGTACAAGCTAAATTTCAAAGACCGAACATTTTAGTAAACTAAAACATTACACACCTTGCAAAATCATGATAGGACACTGAGGACATCAATGGCATCAAAGTACAAATCATTCTGCTTGGTGACCCTGCATATGCCCTAAGAAGCTGGCAGACACTGAGAATCTGACAGCTCAGTAGAGGTACTTCAATAATCAAATCAAATCAAATCACTTTATTGTCACACAGCCATATACACAAGTGCAATGGTGTGTGAAATTCTTGGGTGCAGTTCCGATCAACATAGCAGTCGTGAGTGACACAGCAATGAGTGACACAGCAGGGCTAGAATGACTGTTGAGTGTGGGTTCAAAAGATTAAAAGGACGGTGGCGATGCTTTGCAAAATGGCAAGATGTGGACATCACTAAAGTTCCCACAATAATAAGTGCATGCTCTATTCACCACAATCTGTGTGGAATGCACATTGAGGCCCTTGACGAACCTGGTCAGACTGATCCATTGGTGGCCAGATGGGCGAAGGGAAAAAGGACATAGAGGGAAGAGACAGAGGATGTTGCGCAGCCCGAAATAGTCAGAGATGTGCTGACATGTCTTTTTTTTTTTTTTTTTTTTTTTTTTTTTTTTAGAGCCAACTTTGATCATTCTCACTGCAATGTCACTTCTATATTTATAGTATACAATTGACTTACAGTGGTGGCCAAAACTATTGGCACCCTTGGAAAATATGAGCAAAGAAGGCTGTGAAAAAAAATCTGCATTGTTTATCCTTTTGATGGTTCATTAAAAAAAAATAAAATCACAAAAATCTAACTTTTAACTGAAGTAAAACAATTGAAACAGGGGAAATATCTCATTATTAAATAAATATTTTTCTCCAAAATGCATTGGCCACTTGAACCATCCTCAATATAGACATGCGTCCATTTCCAGGCCGATTCTTAAGACCTCCAGTTGTAAATTTTGCCCTGATGGTGGAAATGGGCATTTTCAATGTTTGGCTATTTTCTTATAGCCAATTCCCATTTTGTGAAGCTCAACAACCTTTTGCCGCACATCAGAACTATATTCTTAAGTCTAAATGACTGTGATTGATGATTAAGGAAATTTGGCCTTTGTGTTACCTCATATTTGTACCCCTGTGAAACAGGAAGTCATGGCTGAACAATTTCACGTTCCTAGTCACCCAGGTGCACTAAAAAATTTAAATATGAATGGGAATATACTTCAGATATATTTTACTCATAAGAATTTCTAGGGGTGCCAATAATTGTGGCCAGTGTGTTTTGGAGAAAAAGATTTATGTCATAATGAGATATTTCCCCACTTTCAATTGTTTTACTTCAGTTAAAAGTTAGATTTTTATGATTTTGTTTTGAAAGAAAGATCAAAAGGATAAACAATGCAGGGTTTTTTTCACAGCCTTCTTTGCTCATATTTACCAAGAGTGCCAATATTTTTGGCCACCACTGTAGGTGTGTTAAAAACAGATATCACCCAAAATTCTGGCATTCTTTTTTACCCTTATGTCATTCCAGACCCGTATGACTTTCTTCCATTGAACACAAAACGAGATGTTAGGCAGAATGTTTGGACTGCCACAGTCACCATTAATTTCATTAACCCTCCAATGGTCTTCGGTCATTTTTGACTGAAATATATTTTTTCAATATAATAAAAATAGTTTCCTTTCTCTGAGTGGTACAAGAATTGGTGACTTTTCCTCCACTTGCCATCTGATCTTACAAAATATATATATATATATAAATTGGCATGCTTCAATATGTCTGAGATCGTATAAAAAAATAAAATAAAAAAAAATTGACACCTTTGGTCTTCAAGTCATCATTTTTTTTATTTTTTTTTAATTGCACTTTTCACAACACACATCGAAAAGAAAAAAGTCCTTCACCATGATACAATGATCACACTCATGCTCTCAAGAGAGCAGCTCAGAAAATGGAGCGCAACTGGAAGAATACAAATGAGAGGTATTTCGCGGTGCATGGAAGTCTGTAGCTAGAGACAGGCACTAAAAGCTGCCAGGTCAGCATACTTAAGCAAACTCATAGAAAATAACTACAACAATCCTAGGTGTTTATTCAGTACTGTGGCTAAATTGGATAGGAATAAAGCCTCAACTGAACCATATATTCTGTCGCAGCACAAGAATAATGACTTCATGAATTTCTTTACTGGTAAAATTGAAATAATCAGAAATAAAATTGGAATTATGCAATCATCTCTCTCAGTACCTCAGAAAACAGCATCTCATAATTTTCCTCACATGCAACTTCAATCCTTCACTGTCATAGGTCATGAAGAGCTAACAAAAGTTATCGAAACATCAAAAGCCACAACATGTATGTTAGATCCAATACCAACTAAGCTCTTAAAAGAGGTATTCCCTGTAATCTCAGAACCTCTTCTTAATATTATTAACTCCTCGCTATCCTTAGGACATGTCCCAAGAAACTTTAAAATGGCTGTTATCAAACCGCTTATTAAGAAGCCACAACTTGATCCTGGAGAACTGGGTAGTTATAGACCGATTTCAAATCTCCCGTTTATGTGAAAAATACTAGAAAAGGTAGTATCCTTCCAACTATGTTCATTTCTACAGAGAAATGGTATATATGGACAATTTCAGTCAGGATTTAGGCCCCATCATAATACAGAGACTGCACTTATCAGAGTTACAAAAAACTATTCATTCAATTGTTTTCAATAAATACCGTGGTAAAATTAGTTTGATGTTCGACATTCATTAGATATTCGGTTTCTCTTACCCGCGCTCTCTTCAGTCGACAATCTTACAAAGATGTCATTAGCACACTTGGTTTAAAGGGAGTACAACTATACTATATGGGCATAAAAATTGGATTCAGAACAGTCAACGTTTGGTGTGGCTGCAAAATTATGCCTGAAATGCTCCAATGTGCTTTGACTGCCTAGCAGATGGGACCGTCTGGAAACTCCACCCACTATGCTAAAACAGGAGATGTCCACTCATTCATTCAATTACAACAATCAAGTTATACATGAAAAAACAAACAAACAAAAAAAAAAAACAGTAAAATACATTTTCACTTCTAATAACTTCCCAGAGGATATATGGATTTACTACAGGTGAGATTATTACAGTATAATCAATTACATGAGTACAGTAATAAATTATTTTAGAAAAATATTCGCTAAAATTCACCAAAATGATATTTTCTCATTCTAAAGGCTGTAGTAACTTCCTAGAGGATATATGAACTTACTACAGGTGAGATTATTACAATATTATTAATTATATAAGTACAGTAATCAATTATTTTAGAACAAAATCAATAAATTTCACCAAAATTATATTTTAACATTCTATAGGCTGTAGTAACTTCCTAATGAATATATTGATGTGGCAGCGGGCGCGTGGTCAAGCATCTCTCCGGAGAGAGAGACAGCAGTAAGGGCGCTTACACCTGAGTTAAATTATGTCTAACACCTGTCTCTAATTTCAGTGAGCACGGGGAGAGCGGCATAAATAGAGCCACATCGCAGGTAGACGAGAGAGAGCCTGGGCACCAGAGACCCGATTGTGAAGCCAACAGTTTATTATTGCAAAGTTGAGAGTTTATTTTGTGAAGTAGTTTGTGGATTTTTAGAGTGAGTTATTGAACAGTGTAAAAGCCTTGAAAGAGTGTATTTGCTGCAGTGAGGAAAATAAAACGCTTACCTGAACCAGGAAATCTGCTTCTCGCCTCCTTCTTCCACTGAGAAGTGTTACAATTGACTTACTACAGGTGACATTATTACAGTATCATCAATTATACAACCAAAATTATATTTTAACATTCTAAAGAGTGTAGTAACTTCCCAGAGGATAGATGGACTAACTAAAGGTGAGTTTATTACAGTATCATCAATTACATAAGTACAATATTCAATTATTTTAGAAATACAATCACTAAATTTCACCAAAATTATTCTAATAGCTGTAGTAACTTCCTAGAGTGTAGAAGGACTTACTACAGGTGAGATTATTACAGTATGATCAATTATATAAGTACAGTAATCAATTATTTTAGAAAAATATTCACAAAAATTCACCAAAATGATATTTTCACATTCAGAATGTTGTAGTAACATCCCAGAGGATAGACTGACTTACTACAGGTGAGATTATTACAGTATCAAAAATTATATAAGTACAGTAATCAATTCTTTTAGAAAAAAAATCACTAAAATTCACCAAAATTATATTTTAACATTCTAAAGTGTTTAGTAACTTCCGAGAGGATAGACGGATTTACTAAAGGTGAGATTATTATAGTATCATCAATTATATAAGTACAGTAATAAATAATTTTTAGAAAAATATTCAATAAAATTCACCAAGATTATATTTTCACATTCAAAATGTTGTAGTAACATCCCAGAGGATAGACGGATTTACTACAAGTGAGATTATTACAGTATGGTTAATTATATAATTACAGTAATCAATTATTTTAGAAAAAAAATCACTCAAATTCACCAAAATAATATTTTCTCATTCTAAAGGCTGTAGTAACTCCTAGAGGATAGATGAATTTACTATCGGTGAGATTAATACAGTATCATTAATTATATAAGTACAGTAATCAATTATTTTAGAAATGAATTAACCAAAATTCACCAAAATGATATTTTCTCATTCTAAAGGCTGTAGTAACTTCCTAGAGGATAGACACTTTCTACAGGTGGGATTGTTACAGTATCATCTATTAAATAAGTACAGTATACAATTATTTAAAAAAAAGGAAATAAATCACTAAAATTCACCAAAATTATATTTTAACATTCTAAAGGGTGTAGTAACTTCCCAGAGGATAGTTGGACATACTACAGGTGAGATTATTACAGTATCATCTATTAAATAAGTACAGTATTCAATTATTTAAAAATAAAATCACTAAAATTCACCAAAATGATTTTTTAACATTCTAAAGGGTGTAGTAACTTCCCAGAGGATAGATGGACTAACTACAGGTGAGGTTATTACAGTATCATCAATTATATAAGTACAGTAATCAATTATTTTAGAAAAATATTCACTAAAACTCATCAAAATGATATTTTCACATTCTAAAGGGTGTAGTAACTTCCCAGAGGATAGACAGACTTACTACATGTGAGATTATTACAAGATTATCAATTACATGAGTACAGTAATCAATTATTTACGAAAAATATTCACTACAATTAACCAAAATTTACATAAATGATATTTTCTCATTCTAAAGGCTGTAGCAACTTCCTAGAGGATTGCTGGATTTACTACAGGTGAGATTATTACAGTATCATCAATCATATAAGTACAGTAATCAATTATTTTAGAAATAAATTCACCAAAATTATATTTTCTCATTCTAAAGGCTGTAGTAACTTCCTAGAGGATAGACAGACTTACTACAGGTGAGATTATTACAGTATCATCAATTATATAAGTACAGTATTCAATTATTTTTGAAAAATATTCACTACAATTCACCAAAATTATATTTTAACATTCTAAAGGGTGTAGAAACTTCCTAGAGGATAAATGGACTGACTACAGGTGAGATTATTACAGTATGATCAATTATATAAGTACAGTAATCAATTATTTTAGAAAAATATTCACTAAAATTCACCAAAATGATATTTTCACATTCCAAAGGATGTAGTAACTTCCCAGAGGATAGTCAAACTTACTACATGTGAGATTATTACAGTATCATATATTATATAAGTACAGTAATCAATTATTGTAGAAAAATATTAACTAAAATTCACCAAAATGATATTTTCACATTCTAAAGGCTGTAGTAACTTCCTAGAGGATAGACAGACTTACTACAGGTGAGATTATTACAATATCATCAATTATATAAGTACAGTATTCAATTATTTTTGAATAAACAAATCACTAAAATTCAGAAAAATGATATTTTCATATTCTAAAGGGTGTAGTAACTTCCTAGAGGATAGACGGACTTACTACAGGTGAGATTATTACAGTATGATCAATTACATGAGTACAGTAATCAATTATTTGAGAAAAATATTCACTAAAATTCACCAAAATTTACCAAAATGATATTTTAACATTCTAAAGGGTGTAGTAACTTCCCAGAGCATAGATGGACTTACTACAGGTGAGATTATTACAGTATGATCAATTATATAAGTACAGTAATCAATTATTTTAGAAAAATATTCATTAAAACTCACCAAAATGATATTTTTACTTTCAGAATATTGTAGTAACTTCCCAGAGGATAGACAGATTTACTACAGGTGAGATTATTACAGTATCATCAATTATATAACTACAGTAATCAATTATTTTAGAAAAATATTCACTAAAACTCACCAAAATGATATTTTTACATTCTAAAGGGTGTAGTAACTTCCCAGAGGATAGACGGATTTACTACAGGTGAGATTATTACAGTATCATCAATTATATAAGTACAGTAATCAATTATTTTAGAAATATATTCACTAAAACTCACCAAAATGATATTTTTACATTCTAAAGGGTGTAGTAACTTTCCAGAGGATAGATGGATTTACTACAGGTGAGATTATTACAGTATGATCAATTACATGAGTACAGTAATCAATTATTTTAGAAAAATATTCATTACAATTAACCAAAATTTACCAAAATGATATTTTCTCATTCTAAAGGGTGTAGAAACTTCCTAGAGGATAGATGGACTGACTACAGGTGAGATTATTACAGTATGATCAATTACATGAGTACAGTAATCAATTTTTTTAGAAACAATATCACTAAAATTCACCTAAATTATATTTTAAAATTCTAAAGGGTGTAGTAACTTCCCAGAGGATAGACAAATTTACTACAGGTGAGATTATTACAGTATGATCAATTATATAAGTACAGTAATCAATTATTTTAGAGAAATATTCACTAAAACTCACCAAAATTATATTTTAACATTCTAAAGGGTGTAGTAACTTCCTAGAGGATAGATGAATTTACTACAGGTGAGATTATTACAGCATGATCAATTATATAAGTACAGTAATCAATTATTTTAGAAAAATATTCACTAAAACTCACCAAAATGATATTTTCACATTCAAAATGTTGTAGTAACTTCCCAGAGGATATATTGACTTACTACAGGTGAGATTATTACAGTATGATCAATTATATAAGTACAGTAATCAATTATTTCAGAAAAATATTCACTAAAATTCACCAAAATTATATTTTAACATTCTAAAGGGTGTAGTAACTTCGACCTAGAGTCTTGTCCGACTTACTACAGGTGAGATTTTTACACTATCATCAATTATATAAGTACAGTAATCAATTATTTTAGAAAAATACTCACTAAAACTCACCAAAATGATATTTTCACTTTCGGAATGTTGTAGTAACTTCCCAGAGGATAGACGGATTTACTACAGGTGAGATTATTACACTATCCTCAATTATTTAAGTATAGTATTCAATTACTTTTGAATAAAAAAATCACTAAAATTCACCTAAATGATATTTTCACATTCTAAAGGGTGTAGTAACTTCCTAGAGGATAGATGGACTGACTACAGGTGAGATTATTACAGTATTATCAATTACATGAGTACAGTAATCAGTTATTTTAGATAAATATTCACTAAAATTAACCAAAACTTACCAAAAGATATTTTCTCATTCTAAAGGCTGTAGTAACTTCCTAGAGGATAGACAGACTTACTACAGGTGAGATTATTACAGTATGATCAATTATATAAGTACAGTAATCAATTATTTTTGAATAAAAAAAATCACTAAGGATAGATGAACTTACTACAGGTGAGATTATTAAAGTATGATCTTGAGTACAGTAATCATTTTATTTTAGAAAAAACAAAAACTCTAAAATTCACCAAAATGATATTTTAACATTCTAAAGGCTGTAGTAACTTCCAAGAGGATAGTTGGATTTATTACATGTGAGATTATTACAGTATGATTAATTATATAAGTACAGTAATTAATTATTTTAGAAATAAATTAACCAAAATTCACTAAAATGATATTTTCTCATTCTAAAGGCTGTAGTAACTTCCAAGAGGATAGCTGGACTTACTACAGGTGCGATTATTACAGTATCATCAATTTATATAAGTACAGTAATCAATTATTTTAGAAATAAATTAACCAAAATTCACCAAAATGATATTTTCTCATTCTAAAGGCCGTATTAACTTCCTAGAGGATAGACAGACTTACTACAGGTGAGATTATTACAGTATGATCAATTATATAAGTACAGTAATCAATTATTTTAGGAAAATATTCACTAAAATTCACCAAAGTGATATTTTAACATTCTAAAGTGTGTAGTAACTTCGACCTAGAGGCTAGTCGGACTGACTACAGGTAAGATTATTACAGTATGATCAATTACATGAGTACAGTAATCAATTATTTTAGAAACAAATCACTAAAATTCACCTAAATTATATTTTATCATTCTAAAGGGTGTAGTAACTTCCCAGAGGATAGACTGCCTTACCACAGGTGAGATTATTACAGTATCATCAATTATATAAGTACAATAATCAATTATTTTAGAAATAAATTAACCAAAATTCACCAAAATTATATTTTCTCATTCAGAATATTGTAGTAACTTCCCAGAGATAGACTGACTAACTACAGGTTAGATTATTACAGTATGATCAATTACATAAGTAGAGTAATCAATTATTTTAGAAAAATATTCCCTAAAATTCACCAAAATGATATTTTCTCATTATAAATGTTGTAGTAACATTTCAGAGGATATATGGATTTACAACAGGTGAGATTATTACAGTATGTTCTATTATATGAATACAGAAATCAATTATTTCGAAACAATTCTATACATTTCTGTTAATACTGTATCTGCTTTCTGTTATATAGGCTTAACAGTAGAGATGGCATAATAAAGTCTGATTGCTGACGGCAAGAGAGATCTCCTCTATTGCTTCCTAGAGCACGGTGCTTATAAAACCGTTGTTGTGGAGAGGATGCTTTAACATCTGACTTCAGTAAATGTATATCAAGTCTAGTATAGCTGTCCTTTCTGACAATTTCCTTTACATATTTTTGGTCATCTGCTCTGATGTACTGTTGCGTCTTGTGCCTCAATGATAGTCAGACTCAGGTGTTCCTTCAAAGTCCACCACCAGCTTTTTTATGTTTGTGATATTCAGCTGCAGTTGTTTTCTACAATACAAGACAAAGTCATCCACCAGATTTTTGTAATTGGAGTCTTCTCCATTTTCAATGCAACATCTAGTTGAAGTTTCGACTGCAAACTTAATGCAAGGAAATTGTGTTTGTATGAGTATTTCTCCAACTGGATGTTTCATCAGATATTTCATTTTATATGAAGTGAGATAAGACCTGATATAAATTGTAATGTTGAGACAGGCTGAAGACAGGAACAGATGATGATGAGTGCACACAAGTGCAGTATTTATTAACAATGTGAAATCCAAAATGAAACAAACATAAGTAACTTGACAACGTTACACCAAAACAATACTCGACAAAAGACAATGGCAAATATGAGGGCTTAAATACATGAACATGGGTAACCATATGACAGAGACAACCAATGACGAGACTAAACTAATGAACATGATAACAAGGCAATGAAACAAGAACAATGATAAAACAGAACTGATAACAAGACTCATAAACATAGACCAATGAAGAGACAGGACTAATAAACATAGTAGAACAAGAGGGTCACATGACAGTCACATTACAAGGAACCAGTAAGTACAAAACACATGAAACATGGCGGGAACAGGAAATCACATGACAAGAAAGAGGAAACAGGAACAAGAAACAAAATTTTCAAAATAAAAGACATGAACACAAAACATGAACAAAACACATTAAAACATGACATATCCCCCCGACAAGGGGTGGCTCCCGATGCCCAAACATAAACTAACAGAGTTCAATAGGGAGCTGGGGGGTTGGAGTCCTTGAGGCATGGCCTGGCAAGACAGGGCATGGAGCAGGAGACCAGGGTAGAGCCGGTGGTGGGTTTGGTGGCGGCTCCAGAATGGGAGCGGGGTCCGGCAGTTGGGGGCTGACCACAGGGCAGGGACAGGAGGCCTGGGAGGCAGCCACAGGACAGGGACAGGGTCAGGAGGCCTGGGAGGTGGCCACTGGGCAGAGGGGACAGAGTCCTGGGCTGCAGCTGCTGGACATGATTCTGGAGGTAGCGGCTCAGAGGGCAGAGCCGTGGAAGGCTCGGGCACTGGCCATGACAGGGGAACAGTCTTAGTGGCTGTGAGCACAGACAGTGACGTGGGAATGACCTCCGTGGTCATGGGCACTGGCATTGATGGGGGAACAGCCTTTGTGGCTGTGAGTACAGGAAGGGACAGGGGAACGGTCTCCGTGGCCATGAACACAGGCACTGCTTTGGGCTTGGCACGTGAGAGGACCAACTTAAGCTCGATGGGGCTCCCCCCACGTGTGGTTGCCACTATACAGAATGCTAGGGCCTCCTCTACAAGGTCCTAATATGACTGTAAGTGGCAAGTGTTTGAAGGGTGGTGTGATGGGTGCGGTTACACATCATATCAGTGTTCAGTCTCTGATATTTTGTGTTTTTTACAAGACCTTTTGGATAAGGGCAGGTCTTTTTCCACCAGTAAGGTGTACCTGGCGGCTATTTCTGCTTGTCATTTTGGGTTTGACGGCTCAACGGCAGGGCAGCACCCCCTCATTCGTAGATTTATGAAGGGCGCCCCGCCATTCTCTCCCAGTTACTAGGAGAACTGTTCCTGAGTGGGACCTCTCTATGGTGGTAGAGGGGGGTGGGGGGATTTGGAACCATCCTGCAAAGTTTGGCATCTCTATGACTTACGGTCTCTGACGACCAGACACTTTTAGGGCAGAAAAATAATAATAAATATAGCTGCGAGCAGCAATTAACGGGGTTCAAGCGGTTTAAGGCCTTTAAGCACATGCGTAAAAAGGTATTATGTTTTATTTGGCAAGCATGTAACCACTTAGATCATAGATGGAATAGACCATTTACAGCCAATACAGGCAATTTACTAAGGAAATACATGGTTTTTAAAGCTTTTTAAAGCTCATAGCGCCACCTATGGTCCGATCTCCATAAAAGTATGCATGCTTGTTTAGAATCATATGTCGCATGTGCTCACCTAATTTCGTGAAGTTCTGAGTTTGTTTAGGAATTATGGGCTTATTTGTACACTTGACCACACCCATTTTCTAATTGACACTGTTATAGCTACCCAAAGGGTAAAGTAAAAAAAAAAAAATGTTTTTATAATTATTGACCTAGAGAGTCAAGAGAATTGTACTGCACTGGTTTTATTGAGGTTGAGTGAAAAACCTAGGACTAGTTCACAAAAGTAGGTTTTTTACATAATCGTGAATATTTAATGAACGATTTGATGTTTTTCAACATACATGAATGTCCATCTAGACAATGATGGCAGCTGAGACAAAGACAATGTATGCAAATTTTTACGTCAATAGGATTAACGGTTTCATAGTTACAGCCAATTTCATGTTTTTTTGGTATTATAGCGCCACTATGTGGCAAAAACCGTGCCAAAGATTGACCTCTTACATAAGCATGCCAAGTTTGGTGAAGATATCTCATTTCCTTCAAGAGTTATAGCCATTTATGTAAAATTGGCCACTCCTACTTCCGATGTTTTCGCATACCGTAGCTAGCTCGAGTCGAAAGTTCAAACTTTTTTTGATAAATTTTGATATTGAGAATCCAGAGAATCGTTTGGTACTGGTTTGGTCCTGATCGGACGAAACACTGAGGACTAGTTAGCAAAAGTAGGTTTTATGAAAAATCCAAGATGGCGGAAAATTTTTATAATCAGAAATGAAATCGGAGATATACGTTTTGTTTGGTTTGAGCCAAGTATTCCAATGGTATAAAGCACTTGAGACAAACGGTCTAGGAGTTATGAGCAGTTTCGCATTTTTTATCGCTGTAGCGCCCCCTATTGACCGATTTGGCCGAGTCCGTGTTTCTGAGTAGCGAGCAATACTATTACCATCTGACCAAGTTTCAAGCCTGGTCAGTTTTATGGCTGCATAATGATAATGATAATAATAATAATAATAAAACACTTAACAATTACAATAGGGTTTCAGCGCTAAGCGCTTGAACCCCTAATAATAATAAAAATCTTAACAATTACAATAGGGTTTCAGCACTAAGCGCTTGAACCCCTAAAAATCTTTACAATTACAATAGGGTTTCAGTGCTAAGCGCTTGAACCCCTAAATATAGCTGCAAGCAGCAATCATCAGGGTCCAAGCACATCTGAAGAAATAATCAGAATTGACAATGATCCAGTGGACGACAAATAATACAAATTGACAGAATAGATTCTGCCTAAACTAAATTTGTTGAAAATTGGGAAAAATTTGATTTGTTACTTGGTTGCTAGGTTAACCCCATCTGGTTGCTAGGCTGTTACCAAAGTGATAATCAAAAGGGTCCTTGCTACCATGAGACAAATGAATGAAACCAGAAGTCTCTACAATGTTCTGGTGCAGAGATATGTGATTTGTTACTTGGTTGCTAGGATAACCCAATTTTGTTGCTAGGCTTTTACTAAGATGATACTCAAAAGGTTCCTTGCTACCATGAGACAAATGAACGAAACCGGAAGTCTCTATGATGTTCTGGTGCAGAGATATGTGATTTGTTACTTGGTTGCTAGGGTAACCCCATATGGTTGCTAGGCAGTTACCAAAGTGATAATCAAAAGGGTCCTTGCTACCATGAGACAAATGAATGAAACCAGAAGTCTCTACAATGTTCTGGTGCAGAGATATGTGATTTGTTACTTGGTTGCTAGGGTAACCCAATTTTGTTGCTAGGCTTTTACTAAGATGATACTCAAAAGGCTCCTTGCTACCGTGAGACAAATGAACGAAACCGGAAGTCTCTATGATGTTCTGGTGCAGAGATATGTGATTTGTTACTTGGTTGCTAGGGCAACCCCATCTGGTTGCTAGGCAGTTACCAAGGTGATACTCAAATGGCTCCTTGCTACCCTGAATCAAATGAACAAAGCCGGAAGTCTGTACTATGTTCTGGTGCAGAGAAATGTGATTTGTTACTTGGTTGCTAGGGTAACCTCATCTGGTTGCTAGGCAGCTACCAAGGTGATACTCAAAAGCCTCCTTGCTACACTGAGACAAATGAATGAAACCGGATGTCGCTATGAAATTCTGGTGCAGAGATATGTGATTTGTTACTTCGTTGCTAGGGTAACCCCACTTGGTTGCTTGGCAGTTACCAAGGTGATACTCAAAAGGCTCCTTGCTACCCTGAGTCCAATGAACGAAACCAGAAGTCTCTACGGCATTCTGATCCTGAGATGCCCATCTAAGCATTTTGAATGGAAGTCAATGGGGTTTGGATACTAGGGTGGTCTAAATGGTTGTTAGGGCGTGGCTAAGTAGTTTCCATGATGATACTTGAAGAATGATTGCTCACCCAATTAAAACAAGCCAACTGTCATTTCTCTAGGACATTCTGATCCAAAGATATTACTGTCAGACCTTTTGAATGGAAGTCAATGGGGTTTGGTTGCTAGGGTACTCTAAATGGTTGCTAGGGCGTGGCTAAGTAGTTTCCATGATGATACCTGAAGTCTGATTGCTCACCCAAGTAAAACAAGCAAACTGTCATTTCTCTAGGACATTCTGATCCAAAGATATCACTCTCAGCCAGTTTGAATGGATGTCAATGGGGTGTGGTTGCTAGGGTGCTCTAAATGTTTGCTGTCTAGTAACGTGCAACGTTGGGATGCAGCATTAGGCTTGTCATACTACTGTTAATTGCAGCCTGTGTTGTAATTAGTGTATTGTGATGTAATTCTTTATGTGGCGCTGTTACAGTATTACAGTAGTTTGGTTATTGTAAATTTGCCAAGTAGTAATTTGAATTATTTATAAATTTTTTATGCATGTTTAATACTATGGAACAGCAGAGTTGTAGAATTTTAAAATGTTTTATGAACATTAAGAATTGTTCATATTGCTGTACATTTTAATTTACAGTTGCCAATAACAAATGGCTTAATTTCTGCTTTTTATTTTTATTTTCTGTATTCCAATGACTGAAATTTCGAACAATATCAATGTAAATAGCTTTTGTCTTTGCACATTAATAAGTAAAAAATAACATTCCTTTTTTTTTTCAAATTTTTTTTACCAACTGTAATTTACCAAATTAAAACATTACAAAGTGTATTTTAACACTGTTTTTGAAGTTCTTAATTTCTTTTCTTTTTTTCTTTTTTTTAAGTAAAAAGTATACTAAAAGTAAACAAACACTGTGCAATGAAGCTGAGCAAGTAACTTTAACAGTAGTGTTGTCCAAAAATCAGATTTTGTGCAAATAAATGCAGAATATACTTAGTTTGGCTAATAACATTCCTTTTTTCACATTTTTAAAAAGTGCAAACTTTAGTTTACAAAAGTAAAAGATTACAAAGTGTTTAACACAGTTTTTGAAGTTCTTAATTTCTTTAAAAAAAAAAATACTAAAAGTAAATAGTAAACAAACAACACTGTGCAATGAAGCTGAGGAAGTAACTTTAACAGTAGTGTTGTGCAAAAATCTGATTTTGTGCAAATAAATGCAGAATTTACTTATTTTGGCAGGTTTGCTACATTTTTGCTGTTTTTTCAGCTCAATAAATTGTTACTCTGTGGCAGAGTATGGAGAAGTAGCAGCGTTAAAGAGTTTTTCAAGTGTATCTTCATCAATGTCTTCATTGTTGACAGTAGTTGCTTTGGTGTTTCAGGCAGAGGTAGAAGGTTGTTCAGTTTCTCCATCTGTTTTTGTAGTGCAGGCAAGGTTTGCCACAAAGGCAGCTGTGAGAACATGTTGTCCTCTAAATTTCAGTTGTAGGTCTTCTTTCTCCAGACGTTTGGCAACTAAAACATCAGGTTCTAGTTCCGTTTCATTGGCAAGGTTCAGCAGGGTACGTAGCACAGAGTCTTCTAGTACAACTTTGCTTGTTGTTCCACTGTCGAACTGTACACGAAGCATCGCGTGCAGTAATGTTGCTACTTTATTTGTTCAGCAGCACATGTTGGGCACCTTGTCTTCAGAGTGGCAAAATTTACGCTTGGCAAATTGTGATTGAGTGGGCAAAAGTGATTTTGTACCATTTTTCAGTTGAAAGTAAGTTGTTTCCCCACACAGTCAATGACATGCTTCCTGTGCTGTCTGCAATGTTGTATGATCGGAGATGCACTTTTTGCATTTGGTTTCGCGTAAACGTGTCCTTTTCTTCCCTTAAGTTGACCACTTTGACTGTCACGTTGACTTTCAAAAGTAAACAAAAAATACTGTAAAAACCAAGGGGCTTTCTTCAGCAACATTGTCTAAGTTTTTATGAATGTACCACATTCTGTAGTAAATTAACTATGTTTTAGGTAATCAGGTTTTTGTACATTTATAACTATTGTAAAAGTTTTGTATAAGCTGCAATTAGTTTAACTGTTTAACTGTTAACTAGTCTTAGTTTTAATGTGTTTAATGTGTTTATAATGTGTATACTGTTGTGCATCATTAATACAAGTTTTGCTCTAGTGTTAGTGTAGAACTTAAACAAAAACAAGGAAAAAAAAAAATCATTTCTTGACAATTCAGAAAAATTTATATTTTTTTATGATATACAGTACTGTGCATAAGTCTTGCTTAATCAAGAACTCAGGATCAAACTCCAAATTGACAGAGAAAGCTGATGAGTAGCTTCATGGTATCAATAAAGCCATATCAAGAAAGCCTGATTGGATTGGTTTGGTTTTGTCAATTCAAAAGCAATCCTGTAACCCTGAGTTGTTCAACTGCCATCATGGTACAGGCCCCAGATCTCTGTGTGGACCATACTGCCTATTGTCAGACTGCTTGTTCATACAAAAATCTCACTGGATTATAACAATAAATGGCAAAAGGAATGCTTGGAAATGTAAACTGATATATCTACTGGCATACTAAAGTAAAAGATAGAAATAATTGTCTTATAAAAAACAGTTGGGGTGAAGAATCTTACATGCCTAAGATTTTGCACAGAACTGTATACTATTAGAGACTTAGTACACTAAAGATACTTATGTCAGTGTGCTTGTGTTTGCATTAAAATGTTGAGATTACCACATGTATGTATCTTTTATTCATTATGTTTACTTATTTGTCCTTAACTAAGTCATGTGTCAGTTAAACATTGTAAGGCAGATTTGGCCTAAAGAGTATAAGTTGCCCATGTGTGCTTATAGAAAGTGACGTTAAACCAATGAGACATTGTAATTAGTGTTGTCAAAAATATTGATATTTTGATACATATCGATTCTGAATATTTGAAATGGTTTCAATACTCATTTCCTGCATACAGGAAATGAGTATTGAATCCATTTCAAATATTCAGAATATATATACACACTATACACACACATATAAACACACAATATATAGCCAAAAGTGTGTGGACAGCTCCTTCAAATGAACAGGTTTGGTTATTCCAGTAATTTCAGTAAGGAAAGATCTTAATCCTACACCATATAATGACTTTTTTAGAGAAGTGTGTGCTTTCAACTTTATTGTAATAGATTGTTGAGGGTATTTTTGTTCCAGCATGACAATGCCCTTGTGCATTAAGCGAGGTCCATATAGAAAACCTTTGGGATGAATTGAAACCAGTTAGCCAGGCCCCATCCCAAAGGTGTTCAGTGGGGGTTCATTTATTGGTTTTGTGCAGTCCAATCAAGTTCTTCCACACCAGAAAATCATTTCTATATGGACCTTGCTTTGTGCACAGGGTCATTGTCATACTAGAATAGAAATGGACCCTCTGCAAACTGTTTTTTGAACAAATTTGAAAGCACACAATTGTCTAAAATGTCATTGTATGGTGAAGCATCATGATTTGTCCTCACAAATATTACTAACATAGCCAAACCCTTTAATTAGAAGATGGTCTCCACAAAGTTTTGTCCATATATACATACATACATACATACATACACACACACACACACACACACACATATATATATATATATATATATATATATATATATATATATATATATATATATATATATATATTATATTTTTCACTATACCAAAATTTTAGTAGTTGGTACCAATACCAGTTAAATTTCATGGTTCTCTGTACCAATTTTGGTTTCACACACACACACACACAGAGAGAGAGAGAGAGAGAGAGAGAGAGAGAATGTAGAAAAACATGCTTTAACCTTTTCTGTTTTATTGCTAACCTCTTGAACTGTCTAATTGTGGTTGGCTTCCAGTTTTCATGAAGAATGAATGTATTTTTCTTTGTGCCATGATGAAGCTAGAAATATATATATAACATTGGGAGACAAATGGATTTGAAATGTCATCTTTGTACAGGTCAAGGGTAATTTGCACATGACTTCTGTATTTGGAATTTCTGTGTTTGTTCAGGGGGTTCGCTGATAACGAAACGTTCTTGAGATAAAAAATATACAAACATGAGCGCACGACTGTATACACAGATGCTGCAGTGCCTGCAGTGTATAAAGCATGTGATCAAAACAGGTTATGTTTTTTTGTCTCATCTGTTTACAGTCTGTTTGAAACTAAACATGTTTGCATGAAAATCTCTCCAAGATGAATATTTTGAAATAGTGCATTTAACTGCTCACCCGCAGCCGTATTATTGCGAGTGTTCTTCAAACACAGAGCATGCACATAGAGCACTGTTCACAGAGGGCACACACACATATGCAGCATTTGAATGTGGTGCCTCAGTCAGAAGTGCGCAGGTACCGAATTGAGTTGGTACTCGGTGCTACAAAAATACTGGTATCGTTAAGATTTTTTAAATTTTAGTATCGACTTGGTATGGAAGTACTGGTACTTTTTACTTTACTAGTATATTATATAATATAGTGTATATATATAATATATAATATAGAATATATATATTATATATATACAGTATATATATACACACAAACACAACACAAAGTTAGTTCTGGTCCTTGAATCTGATTGGTTGAGAGACATTCTAAGAGTGCTGATATTGGAGCAGTATCAGCTCTGGGACTTATTTTTACTGTTTTTATCACGTCGCTCCTCTGTGTTTGTGCGGTCAAGAGAGCCTGTCAGTCTAGTGGTGGGGATTTTTCAGTGATTGCAGTGTAATTTAGTTACACCAGTAGGTGGCAACAAGTGACAGAATCATTCATTCAACCAACTGATTCGTTCAAAAACACTAATTCATTCACAAACAAAGCAAGTTGCTGAAACTATTTAAACTTTGAGCGCCGCATTTTAACACTCAAACGATGCACAACTCAGCTGATGCCACACACACACACACAGAGAATCAATACATCGGGCAGTGCTGACCCGAGTCGTGTGAAAGCTGAAAGGATACTACCACGAAGTTATTGATTTATTCAGTGGACATGGCAAACAATTTTTTCATGAATATATCATCTGACCCGAAGAACGAAAGCTCTAACAGAAACAGGTAATCAGACACACACTCAGTCTAACACACACATATAGTACTATGAGGATGTTTAGCATTTTTCCCATCATCAGTGTATCAAAACAGTGATGTAAAAGGCTTACATTTTGCATTAAAACATGTTGTGTCTTTGTTACTCTATTAACTCCTCTGAAACAGCACAATTTATTGTAGGTGTAAAGTGATGTTTTAGAACAGCAATGGTACATTTTGCATTTGTGGCAGAAGAAAGCAGTTCCTCACAAAAGTGTGTTTTTAGGAAACTCCTTGCTCTTTATTTCACTTATTTACATACTTGTTGGGTTGAACTGTTGTATATAAAAGCAATATCACATGAGCAGGTGTGCGATATGGCTCTATATCAGCATGCTGTGATTACCTGCGTCCTTGTGCTTATAGCCGAATCACAGCTGGGCTGATATAAAGCCATATTGCACTCCTGCTCGTGTGATATTGCTTATTTATATATATATATATATATATATATATATATATATATATATACTGTACGCACTCCTGCTCATATATATATATATATATATATATATATATATATATATACAGGTGCATCTCAATAAATTAGAATGTCGTGGAAAAGTTCATTTATTTCAGTAATTCAACTCAAATTGTGAAACTCGTGTATTAAATAAATTCAGTGCACACAGACTGAAGTAGTTTAAGTCTTTGGTTCTTTTAATTGTGATGATTTTGGCTCACATTTAACAAAAACCCACCAATTCACTATCTCAGAAAATTAGAATACATCATAAGACCAATAAAAAAACATTTTTAGTGAATTGTTGGCCTTCTGGAAAGTATGTTCATTTACTGTATATGTATTCAATACTTGGTAGGGGCTCCTTTTGCTTTAATTACTGCCTCAATTCGGCGTGGCAGGGAGGTGATCAGTTTGTGGCACTGCTGAGGTGGGATGGAAGCCCAGGTTTCTTTGACAGTGGCCTTCAGCTCATCTGCATTTTTTTGGTCTCTTGTTTCTCATTTTCCTCTTGACAATACCCCATAGATTCTCTATGGGGTTCAGGTCTGGTGAGTTTGCTGGCCAGTAAAGCACACCAACACCATGGTCATTTAACCACCTTTTGGTGCTTTTGGCAGTGTGGGCAGGTGCCAAATCCTGCTGGAAAATGAAATCAGCATCTTTAAAAAGCTGGTCAGCAGAAGGAAGCATGAAGTGCTCCAAAATTTCTTGGTAAACGGGTGCAGTGATTTTGGTTTTCAAAAAACACAATGGACCAACACCAGCAGATGACATTGCACCTCAAATCATCACAGACTGTGGAAACTTAACACTGGACTTCAAGCAACTTGGGCTATGAGCTTCTCCAGACTCTAGGACCTTGGTTTCCAAATGAAATACAAAACTTGCTCTCATCTGAAAAGAGGACTTTGGACCACTGGGCAACAGTCCAGTTCTTCTCCTTAGCCCAGGTAAGACGCCTCTGATGTTGTCTGTGGTTCAGGAGTGGCTTAACAAGAGGAATACGACAACTGTAGCCAAATTCCTTGACACGTCTGTGTGTGGTGGCTCTTGATGCCTTGACCCCAGCCTCAGTCCATTCCTTGTGAAGTTCACCCAAATTCTTGAATCGATTTTGCTTGACAATCATAAGGCTGCGGTTCTCTCGGTTGGTTGTGCATCTTTTTCTTCCACACTTTTTCCTTCCACTCAACTTTCTGTTAACATGCTTGGATACAGCACTCTGTGAACAGCCAGCTTCTTTGGCAATGAATGTTTGTGGCTTACCCTCCTTGTGAAGGGTGTCAGTGATTGTCTTCTGGACAACTGTCAGATCAGCAGCCTTCCCCATGATTGTGTAGCCTAGTGAACCAAACTGAGAGACTATTTTGAAGGCTCAGGAAACCTTTGCAGGTGTTTTGAGTTGATTAGCTGATTGGCATGTCACCATATTCTAATTTTTTGAGATAGTGAATTGGTGGGTTTTTGTTAAATGTGAGCCAAAATCATCACAATTAAAAGAACCAAAGATTTAAACTACTTCAGTCTGTGTGCATTGAATTTATTTAATACACGAGTTTCACAATTTGAGTTGAATTACTGAAATAAATGAACTTTTCCACGACATTCTAATTTATTGAGATGCACCTGTATATACACACACACACACACACACACACACACACACACACACACACACACACACACAACAATTAGTTGTGGTCGTCGAATCAGATTAAATTTGAACAAAATCAAGCTCAAATGGAGTTACGAGGTTTTTGACCAGTGAATATCTTTTGAATGTAGCAAATTTAAGTCAGTAGTTCAATTGTCAATAGAGACTATTATTAAAGATTCCACTAAGTGGCGACAAATGACTGCCTTATGTGCTATGAGTGGTTATTAAGAGACTTTAGAGTTTAAGTATTATAAAAACAAAGCAGACACAATTTTACTTTCAGTTTGATTATTGCTGACTCTGAGCATCATGTGGTTTGAAGGTGAAAAAAAGCATACACTTTGGAAAAATATCCTTTTTTGGTACTAAAACAATATTGGAGTTCTGATCATTAGACCTACTTGTGCTTTCCTCTTCCTTGTTCATTTTGCTGCTTTGCTCTAACGTCACTCTTCTCGCTTGCTGGATGGGCTGTTCTTGTGATGGCACTGGTACAACATGGCTTTCGAATAAAGCACATCATGCCTGCTTTATGTGATGGTGGATTAAATGCCATCACACAAAGAAGAGCTCCTCTCTTCTTGTTTATAATATCATTGTCTGAATTGTTTACATGTAGGATTAAGATCGTGTGGGTTAATCCTGCAGTTCTACTATCAATTGTAGATTTGAATCAGTGGCAGAAGTAGTTCAGTACACAAAAAAGGTTTTTTGGGTTACTTTGTGGGTTTTCATATTTATTTCCTCATTTATACCACTGAACTGTTGTATAAAAGCAATATCACACTGACAGTTGTCCGATATGGCTGTATATTAGCACAGCTGTGATTACCTATGGTCTCGTCCCTGCCGCCAAATCATTGGTTTGCTGATATAGAGCCATAAATGATTGTGAGTGTGATATTGTTTCTATATATATATATATACACACACACACACACACACACACACACACACAAAGAGAGACACACATAGGTTATAAGATGGTTGTGAGGGCTGAATATGTGATTTGTACAATAGTTTGTCAATGCTACATTTTGAAAATGAAGTTTTGTGAAAAATTGCACAGGTGACAGTTTTTATTTTGTGATAAATTTCCTTTAAGTTATGTGAATAAGCTGCAAAAAATACATAAAATTCAAATTGGTTAAATTGATGTTTTATACAATTAATGTATGCGTTTTTGAAAACTACGCAATTATATGGAAACATTGCAGAGTAGAAAAGTAGCATATGGTGGACCCAAATAGGGCTACAACAACTAATCGATAAAATTGATAATAATCGATAATGAAAATAATCGACAGTGAATTTCATTATCGATTAGTTGGGTCTGTGACATCACTGTGGGAAAACCCCGTCTGTGACATCACTTCACAATGGTGAAAAATGCATTTCTAAGAATAAAACACATCTGAAAAACAGAGTAGGTCACAGAGTGAGCTGGTGCAGGAAAAGTGCACGATTCAGGTTGTCCAAAACATGAGAATGTTTTATATGGAAACATATAAACATGCTTCAAACAAACTTGTAAGTATATTAACATGGCTTGTCGTGTCAGATGCTACAGCAGACGCGTGTGATGTTTAATGTGTTTAAGACATGTTTTCCTCAGCGCAGAACTTACATTTTATGGTCATATCCTTAATCTGTAAATATTAGAAATTCACACCAGTATTTCCATTTTACATAAAGGCTCGTCCTGACAGCCATAGACATATGCTGACAGCAAGTGTCTCTGTTAAACTTCACTGAACAAGCTTGAGTCCGTGCATGCGCGTCAATCAGATAGCATGCAATAGAAAGGAAGCGCAATAACTCTGACTAAAATATTCATTTTGATCAAATATTTTGTTTGATGCTATATTTAGCTTTAAAAGTCTACATGAAACAAAAGTAATTGTTTTTTATGAGAGCAATGTGTAATGGGATTATAACATGTAATTTTATATAAATGTAAGAATTGTCATGCATTTACAGAATAAAGTAACATGTTACTGTGTTCAGATGTGTGAATGTGTGTGTTACTGCAGAACATTTAACCTCTTACCAGTTAACACTTAGTTTGTACTTTTATTTTTATTTTTTAGCATTTTTAATATTGTGATTTAACTTCTGCTTTAAAGCTTGTGGACAATCAGTAGTTTTTTGTTTTCATAATATAATGTTAATATTTTTTTCAAATATTTCCACTATGTATAACATAGCCCAAATAGATACATTTACTACCTTTATCTTAGCTGTCAGTTTGCACAATGTTTGAAGAATAACAGTGGGCAGAATGTGAAATAATGTTTTTTCGATAAAATACAGAAAATAAAAATTGGCCATTTAATTCAACTAAGCGATTAATTGAAGAAATAATCGACAGATTAATCGATTATCAAAATGATTGTTAGTTGCAGCCCTAGACCCAAACTTATGATAGTAAAAGGATTAAAAAAAAAAAAAATCACTAACTAGTAAGAATTAAGCATGTACTAACATTCTTAAATACACAATAAATTAAAACTCATACACTTACCTGCTGATATTCACGTGGGTCAGTCAGAATATTTTTCATAGCGTGTTCTTGAACAACATGATGTACACCAGCATCAAAGGCGAAATCAAGTCAGCGCACACATCGAAGTGTTGCTGATGAGTTTGATCAGGATGTCAAACTCTCCTTTTTTTTTGACGTGATGGGAAAAAGCTGACATCACAAAGTTTAAATGCTATTCTTAAGAAATTTAAAAAAACATTTTTTGTTATCAAACAGTAAGTTATAGATTTCATGATATATAATAATATGTTATATATTATTTATAATTAAACACTTTTATCACTTGTCTTTTTCTGCACTATGGAACATGTGATGACGCTGTACATCAAAAACCACAACTCTGGTGTTTTTTTAGCTTCTTGTAAGATAGCTGTAAAAAATTTGGTTTGGTCTTTTTCTTGTATGACCTCTGACACTTGGTAGATGTATCGTTCCACTTCTATTTATGTCTTTTTCTCCATTGAGCCTGGCTATTTAAAAGATCAGTTAATTAATCATTGTTAAAGTTCCTTTGCTACATTTATTTACAATTATGTGCATTATGTCATGTCATGTAACATGAGTATTGGTTTTTGATATACATCACTTTTAAAATCAAAAGACAATTTAAAACTCTAGGTATTATACATATGTGTAAATGAGAAAAAAGCTGAAAATACACTACCAGACTGGTTTTCAGCTAAATAAACTGACATCAGGACGTATGTGTGCTGACAGTATTGACTGAAAAACATGGATTTGCAGAATTTTTAATGAAAATTATAGGAAGACTATGATGCTACATTGTCTCTTCGTCTTTCCCAGTGTCTGCGACTGTTTGTTTTATTGCAAAATCTATATGACCTATTACTATTACAAGACCTTTGTGGGCTAATTGTGATGTCATTAAAATGCTGAACATGTGCTGCGAAGTGGATTGTGTGTGCAGAGAACATTTTTCGGTTAAAAGTGTAGACAACGCGTTAGTGTTGAACTGTAAATTAATCTTAAGAAGAATTAAAATATCAAACATCTTTTAATATTCGTTGACTGGATGTAATCACAGTTTGATAATGAAAATCGGAAACTTTAGTAAACAAATAGTTAATTTTATGTGAAATATGTCTGCCAAGGAATAGTATCCACTGAAAAAGGGGTCAAAAGTCAGAGTTAAAGTCATGTGTTACTATCATTTGTACAGTTGTACTACACTCTGGGTTAAAAACAATCCAAATTGGGTTATATTTAGCCCAACAGCTGGGTAAATATAGGACAGAACATAAGTTGGGTTGTTAATTTTAACCCAACAAATGGGTTGTTTTTCAACCCAAAGGATGGTTTCATTTTTACAAAAACGCTGGGTTAATTTTATTTCATAAATAGGTTAATATTTTCAGGGTTATTTTTAACCTTTAAAAATGTCAGATATATCACATTATAAACAAATATGTCAACATGGCATCTCGTTTATTTATACACAAGAAGGTGTTCAGAAACGTATTGCTAGAGCTGCTAAAGCGGTGTTTATATATAGACTAAAGTAAATGACTCAAATAAGTCATATATTTAAGATGAAAACGTCAGATTTTGATCAAAGGAGATATTTAAAACATCCAAAAAACAAAACGAAAATTATAAAAATTATTTGTGCAGTATTGTCTGATATTATCGGATTACTAAGATTTTATATTTGGCTGGTATTTTATGTGCATTGCTATTCCTGTTTGCAGTTGTGCAATACTGTTTCTGATGAGACATGTCTCTCCAATGGTTCGTTCGACTACTGAATGATGAATGTCTTATATCTGCTGTCCGTTTTACCGAGCCATTTCACGTCAGAGTCAAGTCCGCATCGCATTACAGATAATCTTTATTCAAATGCTGTACTTATCTCAGTAGGGCCTATATGATTATTATAGAACAGAAAATATCTCAAAGTAAGAAATCTTCGCTGTTATTTAAGTTACTGTATTTTCCTTCTTGACGACACAGGAAAGTTGTCCAAACACAGCGTATCTCAAACCAATATTTTGCTTTTACATCTTATGTTTGAATGCCTTTTCAATTAGTTAAATGTAAAATAATATAGCCTGTTTTTATCTTGATAACGATTACTTCTGTTTCAAGTGCATCTACATACCTTTTTATTCTAAATGTGAATAAAATGCAAATCAAAGTTTATAATTAATCTGTTCAGTTCATTATTTGTCCAGCTGGAGTCACCAATTTACACACACCGTTAAAAAAGTGCATATGCACAGTCAAGAGTTACTGCAAGTTTTTTTTTTTTTTTTTTTTTTTTATAAGTCCCGATATGTGCAAAGGTCATTGCGTACGCACTTTTCAATGCCCATTTTGTGCGTACGCAACGTTTATACATCAGGCCCCTGGTATCAGTTGATTCAGTATTCATTAAAAAATCAAACAAAATCAGGATTGTTATTTTGCTACAAAGTTTTAGAAGCAAAAATAGGCATTTATTTTCGCATGACTTCTTGGTGGTGCTGTAGCAAAATTGGTCACGTACGCCGAGCTCATGGTTGTTATAATATACAATGTTTTTTTTCCTAATATGCTAGGTATAGATACATAGCCTCATATCTATCTATCCATAAAATGTATTGATCTAATATAAACAAAAACACTATAGTGTACATTTTATATGGGAATAAACTGCTCATCTCTAGATTATCCTATACTGTGTTTTATTTTATGTTTTTATTATTATTATTATTATTATTATAAACAGAGTAAGAGAGAGGGAGATTTTAGTTGTTAAATGTTTTTTTTCGTCAGAGTGAAAGTTTGTAATTTAAACTGTATTTTATTTATAAACATATAAAACTTAATGTTCTACGAATGTAAAACTTTAATGTGACATGATGGGGGTGAGATTATAGCGGGGTACGGACTGATTTTTTTTTTTTTTTTTTTTTTTACAGTTGATAGGATGATGTAAAATATAGTAATAATTTGTGTAAGTAAATCGTTTGTTGTATTGATGGACCAGTATGCAGAATTTCATGGAAATAAAATAGTTAGGCTATTTAGTTGAGCAGTATATTTGAATGGTAAATTATTAAATACTCCCGTCGACTAGGGGGAGCTGTGATGCGTGTCGTGTTCTCAGTGGGCTTCTTTACAGTTTGGAGAAAGTGCCGCCATTTTTCCCTAGTGATTTTCAAGGTAAGATGGTCTGTTTTGCTTCTGTTTAGGCCTAATATTTTGCATCTGTTTCTTTCATTAATCATCTATGATAATTTGGATGTCAATTTAATTAACAAAACATTAGTTGATGTGTTTTTGTGAGTATTTTGGTAAATTCGTTTAATAAAGGTATTAGTGTTGCATGATGTACCGATAAAAAACAAAAATGGCACGATTCCTCATTTTATTAGTACCGATACTTTTAAGAATGACAGCGTTTTAATAAGAGCTGTATTTCCTGAGTTGCGTCGATGTGCGAGATCAGGTCAGTGTGTGTACATGGCTCTGCTTTCACTCCTTGCAGGCACACTGGTCTTGCCAATCCTGTTCCCTCTCATGCTGCAGCTTTCACGGTGACAAATACACAAGCAAATACAAGCGCTCTAATACATGCGTTAAATCAATAGCATCCAAACCCGTAGTTATGAATATAAACTTTATTATATTCAACAGGAAAAACAATAGTAGTTTAATATGCATGCGAGATAAGCTGAAAAAGCAGCAAGACCAGGGTAATGGAAAACAAAAAGGCTTTCTGTGTGAATCACCTATACAGGTTAAACATTCTTCTTCCTATGGATCCTGAATGGTAAGAGACATAGGGAGATCTTTTGTAATTCCTCTGTAATTTTGCATTTTTGTTTGGGCATTTCAGCTTAGGTTTCATTTGCTGCTGTTAAGCTACTGTTTGATGCCGCAGAGCACTACGTTTAGCACTAGTTTGTGCGCTTCCTGAGATTAATGATTGACAGGCAGTTTGAACAATAGTTGCTGCAGGCTTTGTACAATTGACAAAGAAATATAAACATTTGGATCAACATGACAATAAATAGTTTCATTTTACAACTGTTATTTAAGAAAATACATTAAACTATAATAAGTACTTCATTGATGTTATTTATGTGTTTACAGATGCCACATGAAAAAGGTTTTCGCTGGTCCCAGGCTATGAAGATGCGGATTGTTGAGCGCAATTTGCTGAGCACTTCAGAACAACTGAACGAAGAAGTGATGCCCCATGAAGAAGACACTTTAACAAACACTTGCCAAAACTTTCCAATGTTTTCCAAAACTTCTCAAATTTTGCCAAAGCTTATCAATACTTCCCAAAACCTTTCAAAGCTTATCAACACTTCCCAAGACTCTTGTCAAAACTTACCAATGTTTTCCAAAACATCTCAAATTTTGCCAAAGCTTATCAATACTTCCCAAAACCTTTCAAAGCTTATCAACACTTCCCAAGACTCTTGTCAAAACTTACCAATGTTTTCCAAAACTTCTCAAATTTTGCCAAAGCTTATCAATACTTCCCAAAACCTTTCAAAGCTTATCAACACTTCCCAAGACTCTTGTCAAAACTTACCAATGTTTCCAAAACTTCTCACATTTTGCCAAAGCTTATCAATACTTCCCAAAACCTTTCAAAGCTTATCAACACTTCCCAAGACTCTTGTCAAAACTTACCAAAATGTGAACAAACTTTTCAAAAATATTCTGAAACATCTTGCCAAATTCATGAATTAACATATGTCATAAACTCTTCTGATGTGTTTCAAAAGGTTGTTCAAGGTTCTTTTCATCAAGGAGACAAGCGCTTTGGTGTAAACCAAAATCGGCAGTGTGCAGTCAATAGTTTGACAGCTGTGAAAAAATGAGATGTAAGTCAGCTGAAACATGTGCTAAGATGGACAACAGATGACTTGAATGCTGTTCTGCTGCATGGAAATGAAATGTACACATCAATGCGATTACAGGGTAATATACATGATCCAACAGGACGAGGTTATATTGCTGTAGCAGAATTGTCAACAATGCACACATTCTGTAATACCATGTTTTCAATAAACTATGGTGATTCATATACTGGATGTGTTAATGTTTATGATGAATCACTAATAGATGTGTCCATGTCTTTAGAAGAAGCACTTCAGAGGGCTCTGCATGTTTATTAAACATTAAAGACAATATTTGTGCAGTCATAAAGGAAGGGCCAACATTTGCTCTGGTCGATTCTCATTCACGGAACAGTAAAGGTTTGTGTGAAAATTGTGCAGGCACAAGTATTGTAGCTTATTGTGATGACATACCCATGTTGTATAATCATGTTATAAACCTTGCTACATCACTGAATGCTCAGGGAATACCATTTGAAGTGACTGGTGTGAAAGCAACAGTAATTGGTAAGGCTACAACTATTGAGACAACTCTTAAGTCTGGTCAACAAGGCATTGTCACACATATTTCAACTCCAAGGACTGATGTAAGTGTTATGTTTGTGATAATAGTAAACAAATGTGTGTGGGCATATCAGCAATTTCTTTGCAAATCAGAATGGACATGTCTGTTTTCAAATAAGAAGAGACATGAGCAGAGTCAGTTAAAAGTTACACAGGTTAGCAAGTTACCTGGTAATAATATAATGATGGGTGACATCATTATTGTAGATACTGTCAATAATGAGCTCAGTTTCAAACATTTAACTTCTGCAGATCAGGATGCTTTGTGTGCACATTTATAATTGACTAATGAAAGTATTGGTGTTAAAGGCACAAATGTGTGTTCTTTAGGTGTACCATGTAAAACCAAATGCATTAAAAGAGATGGCAATTGCGTATTTAGATCATTAGCACATGCAGTATGTGGCAATGAAGAGAAACACCTGCAAATTCGACGTGCAGTTGTGAAACATCTTGAAGATAACAGTTCTAAATTTGTGAGATACTTAAGAGAAGAGTACAGGTCCATGAAAAATTATTTGACACAGTCTAAAATTTATTATTCTGAATTGTGGGGCATTGAAGTAGAATTGTTTTCTGCAGCTGACCTTTTTAAAATAAATGTAATGACCTTTAATGATGACATGGAATGCATGTTCCTACTCAACAGTTATTTACAGATAATGCAATCTATTTGAAGCATCGCAATGGCAATCATTATGAGGTTGTTACATGTGTTAAACATAGAAATGAAGTAAATGTTTGTGCAGAAGCATGAAAAATTTAAGTGGATCTTGAAAGCATAAATCGTCATTTGCAAAAAAGGAAGTTAAATGACACAGCTGAGTACTCCAAATGTAAAAGAGAACGTGAGCGATACCACATCAATAGTCATTTCAGGCAGAAAAAAATATAGAGCCAAAAATCAAAATACTGTGAAGTTAATGAATACAGGCAGAAAAAGATTGAGAATTCTAAAACACAATACTGTGAAGACAATGAATACAGGCAGAAAAAAATTGAGAATTGTAAAACAAAATATTGTGAAGACAGTGATTATAAGGAGAAAAAACTTCAAAACATTTGTAGTATATATAAGAATGATATTAATGTATAAAAGTCCAAGCGTGAAAGTTCAAAGCTGAAGTATTCCAGGAATGTTCATTTTCAAAAATTAGATCGTCAATATTCTCAAACCAAGTATAAAACTAATACATTTTTTAAAGCAAGTGTTTGTGAATATTCTAAGAAGAAATATGCAGCTGAAGACATAGACAATGATGCTGATGATTATGAAATGGAGCATGAAAATGTTGCAGATAAGACTGACGATGAGAAAGCAGATGGAGATCAACTAGAGGAGGATATAACCAGAGGTGGTAGAGTAGCCAAAAACTGTACTCAAGTAAAAGTACAATTACTTTAAAAAAGTAATTACTCAAGTAGAAGTAAAAGTATTAACATAAATAATTACTTGAGTAAGAGTAAGAAAGTATCCAATTAAAAGAGTACTCAAGTAGTGAGGAACTCGTTACTTTCACAAATGACATAACAGACGTTAACTCGCCTATATACCATTGCATAATACATATTATAATGCAATTTAACATTTATTACAGAATTAGTATTATTATTAATGGAAATTCTGTCATCATTCACCATCATGTTGTTCCAAACCCATATGACTTTCTTTCTTCCATGCAACATAAGTAGATATTAGACAGAATGTTTGCCTGAGTCACTATTTACTTTCAGTGAATGTCAGTCCCAAACATTCTGTCTAACATATTTTGTGTTCCACATAATGCAAAGTGTCACATTGGTTTAGAACAAAATGAGAGTAGGGAAATGATGACAGAATATTAAATTATGGCTGAGCTATCACTTTAAAGGGGTTGTTTGCCCAAAAATGAAAATTCTCTCATCATTTACTCACCCTCATGCCATCCCAGTTATGTATGACTTCCTTTCTTCTGCAGAACAAAAATTAAGATTTTTAGAAGAATATTTTAGTTCTGTAGGCCAAAATTTTGATGCTCCAAAAAGCATATAAAGGCAGCATAAAAGTAATCCATAAGACTCCAGTAGTTAAATCCATATCTTCAGAAGAGATATGATAGGTGTGGGTGAGAAACAGATCAATATATGTCATTTTTTGCTAGACAGCAGGGGTGATATGCAGAGAATGTGAATCACCAAAAACACAAGAAGAAGAATGTGAAAGTGATCTGTTTCTCTGTTTCTCATCCACACCTATCACATCGCTTCTGAAGATACTGATTTAACCGCTGGAGTTTTATGGATTACTTTTATGCTGACTTATGTGATTTTGTTTAGTTTTAAAATGTTGCCACCCATTCACTTGCATATTATGGACCTACAGAGCTGAGAAATTCTTCTAAAAATCTTCATTTGAGTTCAGCAGATGAAAGAAAGTCATACACATCTGGGGTGGCATGAGGGTGTGTAAATAATGTGAACTGTAATTTTTAGGTGAACTATCCCTTTAAGGGCTCTTGTCAGATCTGGAAGAATTTGTCAATAAGAGAGGTTTGGAAACATTTCTAGTAATTATTATGGTGAAAACGTGAAAATGTCCCACAAGGACATTATATATAATGCTGAAATATAAACCAAAGCAAGATCATGCTTTATTAATGCCTTCTTTTGCTATTTAAATTCTTTTAAGGTCCTGTGTGATTCTTATTTCAGTGTAGTTACAGTTTTCAGTGTAGAAAGAATTTAGATCATTAGTTCTGCACAGCAGAACTGCCGCTCTCTAAATGCAGAGTACGCAACCTAGTGCGTAGGGCACCAACCCTGGTCGTGGAACACTCGCTGTTTCTGAAACCACCCCCTATCCACTATATAGTGCACTATTTCGAGTGTCCGCCATTTGGTAGGATTGTCTGAATTCTGAGTGAGCCACTCGTTCCTTACTTTTGTTCACTCATTATTACCCACAATGCACTATAATTTCAAGTGTACATTTGATGTACACTCGACGATGGTTAATTGCCCACAGTCCACCACAGGGAAGATGTACGAGCTGGAAGTTTACTGCTTCCTTCACTCCTGCAATATTTTCTTTCATGCTGAATGTATTAAATTACACTGACAAATCATTACTTGATTAAAATAACATAATAACATAATAACATAATTTCGACTCAAGATGGCGCCGAGTATGGCTGCTGCGTTGCGAGCTCCGACACAACATGGTAGTGTTTTGTTTGTTTTGTTTACAATTCTTATGTTTTTTGTCTTGGATGTTGTCTGCCTTATTGTCTACGGCAGACAAACACTTTTGGACATTGGTTTAGCAATTACACACCGTAAACCGGACTTCAAATTCCTCAGTGCCGACCCGCTGTTTACAAGCACGCAAGTGGAGCCCTTTGTCTGTGCTGCACGGACGCGAAACGCAGGAGGAAAAGGGGAAACAGAGCCGGCGTTCTCATCAGAGTAAGACGCCATGCAAATCGACCCCCGCTACCCAGTATTCTACTGGCAAATATTCAGTCTCTGGATAACAAGTTCTGCAAGCTGAAAGCGCGGATCTCTTTCCAAAGAGAGACGAGGGACTGCTGCATTATCTGCCTTACGGAAACTTGGATGTCTGCGGAGAATTGAACCCGCGGGGTTCTCCGTGCACCGAGCGGACAGAGCGAAAGACCTCTCAGGTAAAAGCAGAGGTAGTGGTGTATGTTTTATGATCAACAAATCCTGGTGTGATCAGAGGAACGTACATTCTATCAAGTCTTTCTGCTCTCCTGATCTGGAATTTCTCATGCTTCTGTGTCGACCATTCTGGCTACCGAGGGAATTCACAGCAGTCATTATCACTGCTGTGTACATCCCACCACAAGCCGACACAGACCGGGCACTCAAGGAACTGTATGGGATTATAAGCAAGCAGGAAACCGTGCACCCTGAGGCCGCATTCATTGTGACCGGGGACTTTAATAAAGCCATACATCATTAAGATAAATCATTAACATTCATTCGGTGTCGATATTTCTCTTTAGTTCTTGAAATATAAGATCATGCTTAGATTTATTCACTTTTTATTAGTTTGTAGTTATGTATTTGATATTATGTATTTATATGTTTTTATGTACTTTTAATATATATATATATATATATATGTATATATAAAATAAATTATATAATAATGAGAAAAATATATTCATGAATAATGAGAAAAATGCAAGGACCATGCTTTTTTTGTTGTTGTTGTTGTTTTTACATTTACTTGTAAGCTAAAGCAACTTACAAGTGAGGAACATTGCAAAACCAATTCATCTTAAGAAGGCAATAATATAAGATTTGGTTTAATAGAAAGCTTCAAATATTTCCCTTATATACAAACTGACAAGTTTATAATATTTTATCATGATATTATACCATTTATGACTTACAAGTCTGATGTAGTAGTTTACCTTAATTGAAATACTTATAATGTAGTACCTTTGAGTGTCCAGAATATGGCATCAATTTGTTAATTTGTAGAATAATACTGAAACAGAGAACTAACCTTGAAAAGTGTAGGGCTTTGCTGGTTGTTAATATCAACGTTACTATCAGAGATAATTAATAATTAATAATTATTTCTTTAGTTATTAATTAATATTTAAATTAATTAATTTAATCTAACTCATTAAAACCTCATATGTGAGGGGTCGCGTGTGTGTGTGTGTGTGTGGTTAGTACGAGAGAGAGGGAGAGAGAGAGAATTAAGTGACGGCCCCAAAGCCGATTTCTCGATCGTGAGAGAGAAAGCAGCTGTTAGTTTATCATGCAGAGACGCGGTGGATGGCTTGTAAATAGTCCAGCGTTCTTTGATTCTTTAATGGATAAACTCAGTTTGCCAGTCTCACCCGCAATGGCGGAAATGCACAACAGCCCACTGTTGTTGGACCACAATACAGCAAATCAAATTCGTGATAATTAATACCCTGAGTATTAGTAATGAGCGGACATGGCGGTCCGTAAACTGTACAAGCAAAAACCTTGAAACACAAGAATAACACACTATAATATTCTATCTCTGCCCAGACGTAAACCTCTTACTTGAATCGCATGAGGATGCAGGTGGAATGTGTGTTCATCCGTCCTTTAACTCAGACTCGGTTCCTCGAGGCTTGGTTGATGACGGGAGGCCGTTTCCTCGCTCTGTCGGTGGGCGGTACGGCTGCTGATTCTCGGCGGGCAGGCGGAGAAATCAGAAACGTCGACTTGATTGAAGATGGAAGAGAAATCTTTAATCTCTTCACTTCTGCAGGCAAACAGATGAAGATGCGGATTGCTCGGCGGTCTCCTTCGGATCCGTTAGAGTGCTCGGTTGAACACAGAGTAATCTCAACTCGTCCAGCGAGATGGAGATTGTATGGCCACAGTTTCAAGTCAGACGTTACTTCCTTGTGCCACAAGGCTGCACCTGAGAGCGGCGATGAGCTGCATCTAGACACGGTGAGCAAAGTTGCTGGAAGCAAATCCCGGAAGCATTTCAGAGGTATTTCTACTCCTGATGATGTCATGGTTGAGGTGCGTTCTGTCGTGTGCCTCATCCAATAGGAGTTGAGAGTTCGATCCTTTAGTGAGCAAGGCTTCATGGGATTTGTAGTCTGTTTTGGACTCCCTTTGTTTGATTTTGGCGCGATTTTTATCAGTATAATTTATGACTTATGTGGGGGCCTGAGTTAGGTTTTACGACTGTGTTAGGCCTGCCTTTGCCTTCTATCTGAAAACATGAGGCCCAACAAAAGTGAGCCTTTATTGGTGAAACAAGATACTTCCATATACAGCTTTTTTATGTAATCCCAAAAGATAAAAGAGAAACAGTGTTTGGTATGCTTTAAACTGTTTATTATATACCTGTTTTAGAATATAAAAATATATACTTAGAGTAGAAAAATTTAACATAAATGTAACCAATAATGGAAACATGTAGTAAACATAAATATACAACAGACAATGGGGGAATGTATGAATATGTTTTACAGACATAACTTTGGAGGCTCAGAAGAATGATATCCAGCAGAAGGAAAGGTTGTCTGGCCAATAAACTGTGAAAGAGGGCTCTAAAGGTTCTTGTTGGGCACTTCATTCAGGAGCGGGTATGGTTATTAGTAATAATTAATAATTATCAAAGATAATTATTAATTATTCAATTCAATAGAACACTGATTAGAATCAACTTTTTATTATTAACAATTTTTATTGATTCCATTCACAAATTAAATAAACAAAACAGAAAATCAGAATCAAATTATACCCAACACAAACACGCACCCCAGTGGTCATAATTATTTAGAACATAAAAAAAATAAAAACATAAAAAAGTATACTTTCAAAAAAACAATAAGAATGCACATACACATTTAAACTACAAATCCCTCTCCACTGCTCCTCCCTGGGAACCCTCCAAAAAGGCCAAATATCTACCCCACTTCCTATTAAACAAATCCCATTTTCCCAGCCTTCTATATGTCACCTCCTTGAATGCCGCCACCCTGCCCATCTCTGTGCACCTCTCCTGAAATGAGGGTGCTCCAGCCGAATTCCATCCCCAAAGAATGATCCGTCTGCTGATCATAACTCCAGCTAGGTCCCAACTTTTTATACATCTATCCCCTATATTAATGACCGCCCCATCGCCTAAAATACAGAGTCTGGGGAAAAATGAAAACTGAGTGTCCGTCACACATAAAACTGAACCCCCAACCAAAATTATTGGATCTTAAAACATGGGTTGTGTCCCCATCTTCTGATTGACATAGCCAGCAGGTGGGTGTGTCTTCACAACCAAGCCTATACAATCTAGATGGGGTCCAACAGAATTGATGTAAAAATCTTAAATTGCATAAGGCACACCCTTGCATCTCTAGATGTAGACTTGACGTTTTTTAGAATCCTAGCCCACACTCCCTCCTCCAATACCAAGCTTAAATCTTTCTCCCATAATCTCTTGAGTGAAATTGAAGCTCCGTCCCCCAGACTCTAAATTAGCAGGGAGTAATACACTGATGCCTCATGACCTTTTCCAAAAGCAGTAATCTCCACTCCCAGAGTATCTGCCGCTTTAGGGAGGTATATGCTACTCCCAAAAATAGTACAGAGCAAGTGGCACAGCTGTAAATACCTAAAGAACTGAGATCTATGAATCTAGAAAGGGGACTTATTAATACATAATTTTGGGTTCAGCCATATGTTTGAGGCAACATTTAAATAAATGTCCGAATTAAACACTCTGGACACTTTTGTCCATATCGAGTGCAAATGCGAGATAACGGGGTGTAACTTAACTTCACTAGCTTTCAACATTAGCTTTTTAATCCTTAAAATCAACAATCATCAAAGATATTTATCAATTATCAAAACCAACAGAATATTAATTATTATCAAAGACAACTATTAATTATTAAAATCAACAGAACATTGATTAGAATCAACATTAGCTTATTAATCCTTCAAATCAACAATCATCAAAGATAACTATCAATTATCAAAATCAATAGAATATTAATAAGGATTAATATTGCTGGGGCACCACCCTGGAATCAGGGACTAATAACCAGACTGTATAACAGTCACAATATAGGATTGTTCTCTTAGGAACGTCGACCTACGGAGAACATCGACATTCAAAAGGTAAACAATGAAGGCTTGAATCCAAGCACTGACATCCCCTGCCAGCCCTTGACACAGGTGCATGTAGAACAATACCAAAACACTTCTCTTTAAAGTATAACTAAGTTTATTGATGCAGTAATATCAATTAATTTTCAATACAATGCAGTCGATAATCTTCTGACTTCCAACTATAAACTAAACAGTAACATGATTAGATATGGAAACAGATAAGTCTATAATACATCAGAGGAGGGTAGGTGTGTGTGTGTGAATGTGTGAGTGTGTGTAAGGAGAGGAGTGCACAAAATGGTGGACATGGCTCTCGTGGATAGTCATGCAAGGTTTCCGGCCAGAGAATGTGGCTGCGGATGTGGACGGAGAGACTAGTTAATGGCGTCTGCCCGTTTAACGCCTGTCTCCACTGGAACGATAACTTAGGGACAAAGCTGAGTTCTATCGTTAAGTTATCTGTTTGCCAAATGTGTGTACGGTATGTTTGTGAGGGGTCATGTGTGTGTGCGGTTAGTACGAGTGAGAGAGAACAGAGTGACGGCACTGAAGCCGGTTTTAGCAATCGTGGGAGAGAAGGCATCTGTTAGTTTTATCAGTCAGAGACGCAGTGAATGGCTCATAATCCGTCCATTGGCGGAAGGCCATTGTGTGATGACGGGAGGTCATTTCCTCACTCTGTTGGCGGGCAGTACGGCAGTGGATTCTCGGTGGGTTGGCGTAGATATCAGCGAAGTCAACTCGGTTGAAGAAGGAAGAGAAATCGTCTTTCTTCACTTCTGCAGGCAAAAGGTGAGACGTGGATTGCTCGGTGGTCTCCTTTGGATCCGTTAGCGTGCTCGGTGGAACATAGAGAAATCTCGGCTCGTCCAGCGAGATTGAGATTGTATGGCCAAAGTTCAGGTACGTACATTACTTCCTTGGGCAGCGAGGTTACACCTGGGAGCAGCAGGGCTGCAACTAGACACGTGAATACTGTCGCTGGAAGCAAAGCTTAGAAGGATCTCCAAGGTTTTATACTCTCGATGACATTATGGTTGAGGGACGCGTTCTGTCGTGTGTTTCATCCAACAGGAGTTGAGAGTTCGATCCTTCAGAATTTCACACCTAGGTGTAAAGTGAGCAAGGCTTGATGGGATCTGTAGAATGTTTTGGACTCCCTTTGTTTGATTTTGGCGCTGTTTGTGTTATCAGGCTTTGAGTGTTCCTACAGGCCGCAGTCAGGCTTTATGACTGTATGTAGGCCTGCCTTTGTCTCCTATATGAGTACATGAGGCCCAACACTCTCTTAAAGCTGCACATGACATCATCTGGAGATTCTCTAGATTTCCTGGAAAGAGGGGTAAAGAGTAGGGCTTTGCTAATACAATCAAATATCAATATATCGTGATACTTTTTCGCATGCTATTGTATCCATCCCAGTATCAATATTTTTATTCATTTTTTGGTGTATTTACTGTATATCATGTCCAACATTTAGCAGATCGTCTAAATAAGAGTGGCATTCCTAATTTATCTAATATATGAGCAAACATTATAACTGAAATATACCCAAATTAATTGGAATTTAATCAAGAGCTTGTGAATCATAACTGAATTTAATCATGATATTGTGATGTATTGTGATATATAGAATCGTGACATATGTATGGTGATACGTATTGTATCGTGAGGTGCCTGGCGATACCCAGCCCTAAAAAAGACTGAATATATAAAGAATGATGGATTGATAGGCATCAATCTGAGATGTATAATTATCAATATGAATACTGGTGTCTGTGCAAATAACAATAATCAACAATTTATTAATTTGGAGTGTTTTGTATGGAGTGTGAACACTGTACAGTAGGTAGAAACTGCAATTTGAATATCTTGAAATTAATGTATGGATTTAGATGGGAAAAATGTATTTGTATTTTAAATTGTATTTATTTATTTACTTAATTTTATTTTATGTACCCTCACCCTGCAATTCGTTCACCCACGCCTATGTATATAGCCTATAGACAGAGATGTAATGCCATGTACAGTATTCAATGATATGCTTAGAATATGAAAACATGAGAGACAGTGAAAATGCATGTTAGATCCAGTGTACACAAGACCTCTCTCTCTGTCAGAAGATATCCATATATCTGAGTTCTGTCTGATATCCAAAACCAGTCAAAAAAGTCAGAAAAGTTTAGTTCCTGTTTCATGTCATGTGATCCCTTGTCATGTGATTTCATGTTTTCCCTCCATGTTCATGTGTCTTGTTTTCATTGGTTTATTGTTTAATTATCTTGTTAGAGTTCTGTTTGTTCATTGGTTAACTGGTTTGTCTTGTTCTCCCATGTCTTGTAATTAAGCCCTCATGTTTTCCATTGTCCCTTGTCAAGTATTGTATGTATATGTGAATGTAACTTTGTTGTCAAGTCATGTCAAGCCATAGTCTAGTTCATGTTCATGTTTTGTTTTGTAGTCAGGGTTTTTGGATTTCACTTTTATAATAAACTGCACTTGGGTTCTCTACACTTCATCATCGTCTTCTTCATTGCCATTGCCAGCAGCAGCACATCGTTACAGAATACTTGACCAGCCATGAACTCAGCAGTTTTCCTCATACGGCTATGTCAGGGGAATCGTCCTCTGGGGGATTATGTTGAGGACATGAACTTTAATGTTACCCTCAAAAACATTTTTCGCTTTGGTTTAAGTGAGCCAATTTCCTTCCTGATGCCTGGTGGTCGCAGTTCCCTCAGCCTGGCTCAATATATCGACCTCGCCCTGCAGATCATTGGTTCCACGTTCACTGTGGGGGAGGCGGATGCCGCGCCAGAGTTCCACGACATGGCCACCGCCGTGCCAGAGTCACACGACATGGCCGCTGCCGCACCAGAGTTCCACGACATGGTGGGCGTTGCGCCAGAGTTCCTCGTCTTGGTCACTGAGCTAGCGCCATCTTTTGCTCCATGCCGTGTCACAGCCATACCTCAGCCTGCTCCATGCCATGTCACAGCCACGCCTCAGCCTGCTCCATGCCATGCCTCAGCCTGCTCCATGCCATGTCACAGCCATGCTTCAGCCTGCTCCATGCCATGTCACAGCCACGCCTCAGCCTGCTCCATGCCATGCCTCAGCCTGCTCCATGCCATGTCACAGCCATGCCTCAGCCTGCTCCATGCCATGTCACAGCCACGCCTCAGCCTGCTCCATGCCACGTCACAGCCATGCCTGAGTCTGATCCATGCCATGTCTTGGCCACATCTGAGTAGTTGGACCTGGAGATGGTTCCCACCCTTGTACCCACCTTTAGTTCTCCTGAGCAGGCAAGGGGAACTTTCAACCCTCCGACCCCGCCTGGACCCTCCAAACCCTGGATTCCGCCTTGGCCTATCGGTCCCTCAACATCGCCTTGGCTCTGCGTTCCCTCAGCTCCACTGTGGTCCTTCAGCCTGTCGGCTTTGCCAGGGTCCCTCTGGCTCCTCCTTGGTCTGTCATTCACCTGGCTCCGCCTTGGCTCTCCGATCCTCTGGCTGCGCCTTGTCCCTCCGATCTGTCAGCTCCACCGGGGACCTCCTTCCCTACAGCTCCGCCTTGGTCCTCAGTCCCACCGGCTCCACCTCAGTTTTCCGATCCCCCAGCTCCGCCTTGCTCCTCCGAGCCTTCAGCGCTGCCTTGGTCCTCCCTGCCATCGTCCCCTGCGAGCCTCTCAGGACCCCACTTTCCACAGCTCCACCCCTCGAGCCTCTCAGGGCCCCACCTTCCACTGACTCTGCCCTGGTCCCATGCCCCACACCCTGTCTTTCCACCCCACGCCTCAAGGCACCCCACCCCCCCCCCAGCTCCCTACAGTACTTTGGAAAATTGTGTCTTGTTTTATGTGTTTTGTTCATGTGTTGGGGCGTCGTAAGCCGCCCCTTAGTGGGGGGGATATGTAATGGTTAATGTGTGAGTTCATGTATTTCATGTCTTTTATTTTTGAAAAGTTTAGTTCCTGTTTCATGTCATGTGATCCCTTGTCATGTGATTTCATGTTTTCCCTCCATGTTCATGTGTCTTGTTTTCATTGGTTTATTTATCTTGTTAGAGTTCTGTTTGTTCATTGGTTAACTTGTTTGTCTTGTTCTCCCATGTCTTGTAATTAAGCCCTCATGTTTTCCATTGTCCCTTGTCAAGTATTGTATGTAGATGTGAATGTAACTTTGTTGTCAAGTCATGTCAAGCCATAGTCAAGTCTAGTCCACGTTCATGTTTTGTTTTGTAGTCAGGGTTTTTGAATTTCACTTTTATAATAAACTGCACTTGGGTTCTCTACACTTTGTTATCATCTTCTTCATTGCCATTGCCAGCAGCAGCACATCGTTACAATGAGCAGAGTTCATTGAATAATCTTAATTGTGCCTTTCTCAATGCTCAGTCTGACTTTGTCTGACCAGCACTAATTTAACAAGTGTTACTATACCAGGCAAGTCAGTGGACAATTACTTCTTCACAACATCGTCCCATGACATTGAAGACCTTGAAATTGAAACTCTTTATCTCTAACCTGTGAGACAATATAGCACACAACATAAAATTAAACAATTTGACAAATAACAATATGAAAAATTGATTTAAAAAAATTATATACAAATTTGAATAATAAAATATGAAAAAATAGAAAGACATGAATTAACATGTATGTATATACAGTCTGTTTGCTCTTTTTAAGTACCACACACTCTCAAGAACAAACACAGACTCACAAACACACACTCACTCACACACACACACGTTGCCTTTGAAAACAGAACTTTAGATCCTTATCATGGAATGTGGTATGTAAGTTTCTTTTAAAATTATCAGAGAAAGTCATGATAGACAGGTGATAGCTTTTCTTCACTCAGAATGACTTAGAACAGCCTACAACTCCTTTGCTTTGAATGAGGGAAGTACAGCAGGATGCAGGAAAAATGGTTGAGTATTGTTTTAGGTATAAAATATCTACATCTAGCACCTGTATTGTTCATTTATAGTCGTTAAACAACAGCTTGGCTCCTTACCTAGTTAAAAACAAACTAATTTCAAGAAGTTGACGTCACGTCAGGTCGTCACGTGGGTCACCCGCTGTGCAAGACGCTCAAAGTACAAGATGTTCGATTACACCTTCCCTTAGATATTCAGTCAGTCGGTCGGACGCTTGGTTTAGGCACGGCGTTCCCGCCACATGACGCGGGGACCATCGCACCTCACGCGCGCTTGCTGCAGCTAGATTATAACGTGAATGCTCGTGACAAATTTAATCATAATATATTTGTCAAAGTGTGTATCTTATCGTAAAGAAAATTGGCAATACGCAGCTATATTTTAAGAAGAGAGTTTGTTTGTGTGTGTGTGTGTGTTAAAGGTGGATCAAGGTGAACAAAATGGTGAGAGAGGGTAGTCTTCGCCCATTTTACACAGCAACAAAATACGTTTTTGAATTGTTTTTGTTTTGGTTTGTTTTCCGATATAAATATCTAAAACTCCTTTAAAACAACGTACATTTACTTTGGGAGCTATACTGCTGAAGAAAAATGTGTTATCTGAGAATGTTGAATATAATATTAAAAATTCTAAAATTTTTAAATATCTAAAAATCCTTTAAAAAAAAGATGCATTCACCTGAGAAACAGCACATAAGATATTTAGACTTGCTTTCAGAGAATATATCTTGAAGTGGCGAATTCTCAGGGCCAGCAAAGCCTTCTCTTCTTATGCCAAATAAATACATATTTTTCATCCTTTCATTCTTAATCACCTTTTTCCTATTTATTTTTAATTGCTTTCCACTCTTAATTAATCTACAAAAAAAATAGAGAAAAACTACTGAAGTTTGTAACTAAGTCAGTGCTTAATTCGGTTGCACCACCTGTTCTTAAGGCAAGACTTAACTAGTAGGTCGTAAGTTGTCTGCTCACGTAACTGTCAGCTGTAATAAATTATATCCCCATTAAAATACGATACGTAATAAAAGTAGATTTAATAAATAGTATATTTGCCCTGTGTAAATAACAATATATAGGAACTGTATCTAAAATAAATAAGGGGTGATAAAAAAAAATACTATTACAACAGGCTGGAAAAATAGACTCATTTATTTTAATATCCTTTATATATTTTAAATGAGTTGAAAATTGACACTGAGCGACGCACCCTAAAAACTGCACCGTTAGAATGCTTTCATGCTGAAGAGCCGCTTAAAGGTGCGTTTTTTTTCTCTCTCTCGTAAATGTAAACAAGTGTAAATGCCAACACCATCATATATGTCGAAAGAACTAAAGCCTGTCATGCAAAACATGAGCTCACTGATGTCATTAAATATCATTCTGCTTTTTAATTCCAACTGTTACTCCTGGTCGGAGTCTGCCATAAATATTTAGTTTATACATAAAGTTACATCATACCTAAGTTTAATGGTGCAATGCTCAAATATTTAGTAAAGGTTTTAGCTAAAACAAAATGGGGTGCAGAAATTTCAGTTCTTTTAAATCTCTACAGAGCACTAATTCAATCATGCCTGGATTATGGAAGTATAGTGTATGGATCAGTCAGGAAATCATATATCCGACTCTTGGACACAGTACATCATGAAGGCATACGTCTGGCTTTAGGGGCCATTAGGACATCGCCAATTCAAAGTTTGCATGTAGAAACAAATGAACTTTCTCTGGAGAACAGACGCCTCAAACTAGCCCTACAGTATTCAACAAAGCTGAAGACCAACAAAGAAAACCCAGCCTACCATCCTGTTTTCTCAACCCCTTTGTCAAGCCTATATGAACAAAAACCAAGACATATCTGTCCTTTTGGACTACGGATCAAACCACATTTACTAAATCTCAAAGTAGATCTGAGCATACTGGATCAGACACACTTCAGTACAATTCCTCCCTGGAACTTTAAAAAACCAAAAATAATCTTAGACTTAACAAGAAACCCACCCAATTTACTTTCAACAACTCCTTTTCATTAGAGAAATATTTCCATCACATATCCCTATATATACAGATGGATCAAAATCTGAGGATCATGTATCATCTGCATTTGTGATCAACCATTAAAGAAAAAAAAGGAATATCCATCCCCAATCACAGCTCAATTTTTACAGCAGAGGCAAACACTATCGTCTTAGCACTGGACTTCATAAAGACTATGCAGCAGAGAAACTTTCTGATAATTTCAGATTCAAAATCATGTCTTCAGGCAATGTCATCTTTAAAAAATGATCACCCAATGCTTGAAAAGATTCTATGCAAGCTGCTGGATTTGGAGGCCCAAAATTTCAATATCTGCTTCTGCTGGGTACCTGGACACTGTGGAACCCCAGGAAATGAGGAAGCAGACACTGCTGCAAAAGAGGCCTTATCAGTGGATTTCAAAAAGTGTCCAATACCTCCCACTGACCTAAAACCCATAATAAATTCATATATTAAAAACAAATGGCAAACTGAGTGGGATCAATGCACCATGAACAAACTCCATGAAATCAGCCCTATTGTTGGCAAAAGAAGTTCCCCTCTGTTTTCAGATCGCTGGGACCAGATCGTTTACACCCGCTGTCGAATAGGTCACTCCAGGATGACACACAAGTTTTTAATATTGGGAGAAGATTCACCAACATGTACCTTCTGCCAGAATCCATTATCCCTGAAACATGTTTTATTAGACTGTACTGGTCTTAACCCTGTGAGAAACCTTTTTTATTCAGTCAGCACTCTGGAAGAAATTTTTAACAAAGTCAAACCGAACACAATTTTAGAGTTTTTAGGAAAAATTGATTTTAAAAACCTTTTATAGAATTCCTTACACATTTCTCGCCATGGAAATAGCCATAGAAGCTTGCATGGCGTTAAAAACAAACAAACAAACAAACAAACAAACTCAAATATTTAGTAGTGTGTAAATTGTGACTTAGTGCCCATTTACGCCACAACTAGGCTAAGTTCTAATGTACGTATAGCTGGTGCAACCGGCCCCTGAAGCACAAATGCTAGCGCTGCAGCATTGTTTATCAGTTGGGCTGCTAGGAGACATCTCTAATGAGAGTCAAACCCCTGCTAACGGGAGCGTTGCAGTTCCGAATATCGGGGAATGGAATACATTTATGGTTGGAGATTTCAAGTAAGAATATCCCACATCCAACTTGAATGGAACGCAGCATAAAAGTGTACCCTGACGAAACGAAATTTATTGCAAGGAACATTTAAATCGCAAATATTATTAGATAAGATTTTTCCAGGTATTATAGACCTCCTTGGTAGATTCCTATGAAAAATTATGATTTTTGAATATCTGTTCGGGAGACGTTCATTTCACAAAACAGTCATGCTGCAGTTAAAATTAGGCTTGCTTGAGCATTAAGTGTCATCAGACGTGTTTTTAAAATGTCAGTTGGTATTACTAGTTAGCTGCGACATAATGTATGATGCCCAAAGGAATCCGGCCTGAGTAGGAAAGCTCATGGCAGCGTTAGAATATAAGCTTGAGGTGAAAGTAAATAAGACTAATATAACTATATAACTATTGCATATAACAAATCCTCAAAGTAATAATACTAATACTGTATCATATTATAATGACAATCTGTAATTGTCATTATAAATAATAATAAATAATTGTTGGGTTATAATATTTATATATACTGTAACAACTGAATTTCAAAATGTTACTGGGTGAAGTACACACACACACACACACACACACACAAAGTGTTTTGTAAACATATATGTAGGTAAATATTGCTTTTTTTATCACTGTATTGTGGAAAAACTGGAAAACATGCATGCATTATATTTAACTAGATTTGTATTTCATTAAACATTTTAAATGTACTTGGCTACAGCGGCTGATAGGAAGAATTTAAAATTATGATTTAAAATAAATTTTGTCATTCATTTAGCAAAATGTATCGAAATGGGCCCCCGGGTTGGTCGGTTGCTTGGGGCCTCATATATCATAAACCCGCCCCTGGTTAGTTGCAGCCCTAATATACACAATTACCCATCTCCACAAAAGCTGGCATACAATTGTAATTCAAAACAGGAAATATTCTTGTCCATATTGGGCACAGAGCCTCACATTTCTAAACATGACAGACAGAAATAAAAGTGAGGGAAGCTTTAAGATTGACAAATTAAAAAAAAAAAAAATTTATGACTATGTTCATTTAGAAGTGATCATCCTTAAGCCCTATTCCCTTCAAGGATTTTACCATTCACTGTGAGGCCTTTGGAGGGCTGAAAAGTGTGGGGCTTAAAAATATCGGTCATTCAAACTCACTTTTTAAGTCATTTTTATTGTAAGTTCTGTTTGGAATTACCTCACATGATCATGATAGTTTAAACAGAAAGACTCGAGATTATCGGAATAATAAGAACGAAAAGATACTTCTATCATTTGGCATAAGCCCCGTCCTACGGTTCAGCGCTGTGATGCTTCTTGAACCATCAGATCCTGCCGGAGGCCATGACAGCAGGGGAGTCCCCAAAAGAAAATACAAAACCAAATAATTAGACTCAGAACAACCATGTCTTTATAGGATGAGGGATGAATCTAAAAGAAAAAAATATAAATGAATGATGCAAATATAATCCTGTTTAGGCTGTACGACATGCTACCATTGTTCCATTCCCTGCGGAAGGGTAGGCTAGCTTATGAGAATTGTAGAGCCCCTGTGAATGGGTGAGCCTTGTTTGTGCAATATCTTTACAGAAGGCTAAACAATGCTTGTGAATGAGCCCTTGCTTGGATTGGCCCTTGCAAAAAGGCAGGCATGGTTGTGCAATGCCCCTGAAAATGTACTAAACAACAATTTGTGTTTGAGCCCTACGATAAGGACGGCGTCATCTGTGCAATACCCCAGAAAAAGGACAAACGATGTTGTGTTTGAGCCCTATGATAAGGGCATTGTCATTTGTGCAATACGCCTGCAGGAGGGCAAAAGATGTTTGTGTTTGAGCCTTAGATAAGGGTGACATTGTTTGTACAATAACTTTGCAAAAGAATGGCAACATTTTGCGTTGTTGAGCAACTTTTTGCGTTTGACAGCATTTTGCATTTGGGCCCTACGTTTGCACTGCCAGCACTGTTTTTATCCCAATAAAGTCATACAAATACCTTACTTACCTGCTACTACATGTTACTGCCCTGACCACGAGCACATATAGTGAACACATATGTTGATGAACTAAGGTAAAGAGCATGAATGGCGTGGTTATTTTTTATCAAGCAGATGCAGAAAAAATTAACTGTATGCAGAAACCTGAGTAATAATGAAGCTTGGAATTCAAACATAGTGTAGAAAGGCCCCATTGTTTAGAAAGCTTCATGGTCCTAAACTAATAAAGTAATTAATATTTCTTGTGACTGATAGAAATACAAATCTCTCCACTGTAATGATGACAGATGACTCTCATAAAATGAAACATGACATAGCTAAATATGTAAATAATACATTGATTTGATCATTTATTTTATTTCCGCACAATCTGCATTGTGCTGTTAATGAAACACAGAAATGTAATGAGCAATGCCTACCGCTTGGAGTCAGAGGACACATAGCAATGATGGTGCATCCCCTTTAAGGAAACGCAGATGTGGACATAAGAGAAAAGAAAACACAGCGTGATTTGACATGCAATAGGAGTGAAAACACAACGCAAGAAGCATCATCTTGATGGATGATCTAACCCCATGCATTGAAGTACTTGTGCATGAAAACGTGCATGAATATTGGAAACTACTTCCCCAACAGGCGAATGCTAAGGCATGCAAACACTGTGGTATCATTTGAGAAATGTGCACCCGTGCTCGGGTGCCCGAGAGGCGTGGCCGCCATGCTGTGAAACTCACGATCACCTAAGAATATAGGTGAGAACCGAATGCTCTAGTAAAATGAATGTTGCCATTTGAAGTGATATTGATGCATTATAAAGCTTATGATGAACATAGGATTGAGAACATTGGAAGCAGAAAGCCTGAAACCCCATCTACCACCAGCTATTTGCATTGACGATTGTTCCCCAAAAGAAGAAAAGACTGAGAACTTAGCATATTTTCCTGATGGAGACTGGCTGGTGATAAGCATGACGGCTGGCGAAGAGAGTGATCATCCAACCTGAAGCGACTGTTGCTTGGATAAGCGAGACATAGTATATAACATGATGTGTTTCACTCACATGCGCATGACTGAAAACACGGAGGTATGCGAACAATGAGAGGCAGCTGGCAGGCTTATAAAGCAGAGGCTTTATTGCTATCAGTGGCGACTGGATGTGATGCCTGATGAATGAATCTCGAGATCTTCCTGCTGACGTGTTTAGAGCCTCTTGTGTGATATACTAAAATCGCTAAAAAAAATATTTAAATGTGCCATGGGAAGCAGTGTAATCAGTCGCCACTGGTAGCTAGTTATGGTTGGCTGAGAGGTTGCCAGTTAATGTTAGGTGTTTGAGGTAGCCACAGGTGCTCAAATAGTGCGTAAATGTACATATTGAGATGAGAAAACATAAAACAAAGGATGCTTTCACACAAGTTATGTAGCTACATGCACTTATGAGTGTCTTTGTTGAGTTTATGACATTACAAAGGCAGCTAACTTACCTCGCCAATTCCGTGTCATTTACCAATCACTGAAAATGACACTCACTTGTTGCATAATGTCACTTCCTGTTGCTTCTGGCGCCTAGCTCGAGTCTGTGTTTGTAGCCTGCCTGCTTTTTTAGCATCACTTATCTATCTGTTTTCAGCTTTATATCTTCAATATCTGCCATTTTTCAGCGTGCATCAGGTTTCCCCCGCATTATTCTCTTATCGCGATTCAACTGCGTGCATTTTTCCACATGCATCCGCTTTCTATTTTTATCGCGATAAAACTGCGTGCATTTTACAGCATGCACCCTTTCCTCCTCTGTGTTACACGGATTATCGCATCGATCTCAAAGCTCCACTTATCAAGGACAACCATAAAAACAAACAATTGTGTGAGGGATTCACATCGATCTCAAATCCTCACCACTCAGGAACAACCAACAACAACAAACAATTGCGGTAAGTCATGGCATCCGCTCATATTATTTCTTCCTGCATTACATGCCACAAGTTTATTATAGATTCTTCCATCAGCAGTGAGAGATTCACATGTGATAAATGTAAGGAAATAGTCAGTCTGACGGAGAAAGTTAATGAGTTAGAGACACGCATCCGAATGCGGTAGATACTGTTTCGGATGCGGGTAGTACAGCGATCAACACACACACTTTGGTTCCAGCTGAAGAGCCCCCGCAGCAGGGCATTTGGGTGACGTCTCGATGGCATACTTGCTCAGCAAAGCGACACCACTCTTCCGTTCCTGTTAGGGTTTCCAATAGATTCTCCCCACTCAGTGCACCCACTGAGAATCATTTTGAAAGAGCCTTGGTCATAGTTGATTCTGTTGTAAGGAATGTGGAAATAGAGAGTCCAGCCATCATCATTAAATGTATTTAGAGTGCCAGAGCGTCTGACATCAGATCAAATTTACAAGTGCTGGCTAATGCCAAACATGGATTTTCTAAAATTGTTATTCATGTCGGCACTAATGATGTCCGGCTTTGCCAGTCAGAGATCACTAGAGATAATGTTAAAGAGGTGTGTGAACTTGCAAAAATGATGTCAGACACTGCAATATGCTCTGCCCCTCTCCCTGCTTATCGTGGTGACGAGGTTTATAGTAGATTAGTGTCACTGAACGGCTGGATGTCTGAGTGGTTTCCAGAGAATAGCATAGGATTTATAGACAATTGGAAGAGTTTTTGGGGTAGACCTGACTTGCTAAAGAGCGACAGACTCCATCCCTCCAGGGAAGGTGCCGCTCTCCTCTCTAGTAATTTGGCTCATAGTCTTAATGATAGTATTTGACTAACTGGGGCCCAGGTCAGGAAGCAGACAAACTGGCTAATCCAAACATCTGCTAGCTGCCTTGAGACATCACACAGGTCACATAAACAACAACACATAGAGACGGTATCACCTAGATATTATATAGAGACTGCGTCTGTTCCCCGAACTACCAAACACAAACCCCTCACTAAATCAATTAGAAAAAATTTGATTAAGGTCAAACTTGAAAAAAAAAAAATATTAATTTGAAGATAAACAACATAAACAAAGGTAGAGCTAATAAACATCAGATCTCTTTCAAGCAAAGCACTAATTGTATATGAAATTATTACAGATCATAGTTTGATGTGCTCTGTTTGACTGAAACCTGGCTTAAACCGGATGAATATATTAGTTTAAATGAATCTACTCCCCCAGGTTTTTGATATAAAAATGAGCCTCGTCTGAAGGGTCGAGGAGGAGGTGTTGCCACAATTTACAGTGATGTTTTTGGTGTTACTCAGAGGACAGGATATAAGTTTAAGTCTGTTGAACTAATAATGCTTAATGTAGCACTGTCAAATATATATGTAAAAATTATCTGTCGTCTTTTGCACTTGCTACAGTATATAGATCTCCCAGGCCTTATTCTGATTTCCTTGATGAATTTGCTAATTTTCTATCAGATCTAGTAGTTACTGTAGATAGAGCTTTAATTGTTGGTGACTTAAATATTCTTATAGATAATGACAATGACACACTGGGATTAGCATTTATTGATATTCTCAACTCGCTTGGAGTCAGACAAAATGTGACAGGACCAACTCATCGCCATAATCATACGCTAGATTTAATTCTGTCATATGGAGTTGATGTTGATACTATAGAAATTCTACCGCAGAGTGACGATGTCTCAGATCATTACCTCATCTCTTGTATGCTGCGATCAGCTAATGTTACTCAATCTACACCATGCTATCATTCAGGTAGAACAATTGTTTCGACCACTAAAGATAGATCTGGAAGATTATTAGTGAAGCTATCTCATACATTCAGTAAGCCCCAAAGTCTAGAAGAACTTGATGAAATAACAGAAAATATAAATACAGTCATCTCTAGCACTCTTGATAGTGTCGCTCCCCTTCGATTAAAGAAAATTAAAGAAAAAAGCCTTGCACCATGGTACAATGATCACACTCATGCTCTCAAGAAAGCAGTTCGGAAAATGGAGCGCAAGTGGAAGAATACAAAATTAAAAGGTATTTCGTGGTGCATGGAAGGATAGTGTCTGTAGCTACAGACAGGCACTAAAAGCTGCCAGGTCAGCATATTTTAGCAAACTCATAGAAAATGATCACAACAATCCTAGATGTTTATTCAGTACTGCAGCTAATTTGGTTAGGAATAAAGCCTCAACTGAACCAGATATTCCGTCGCAGCACAAGAGTAATGACTTCATGAATTTCTTTACTGATAAAATTTAAATAATCAGAAATAAAATTGTAATTATGCAATCATCTGTCACAGTACCTCAGAAAACAGTGTCTCATAATTTTCCATGTGTGAAACTTCAATCCTTCGCTGTCATAGGTCATGAAGAGCTAACAAAACTTATCGAAACATCAAAAGCCACAACATGTATGTTAGATCCACTACCAACTAAGCTCTTAAAAGAGGTATTCCCTGTAATCTCAGATCCTCTTCTTAATATTATTAACTCCTTGCTATCCTTAGGACATGTCCCAAAAAACTTTAAAATGGCAGTTATCAAACCGCTTATTAAGAAGCCACAATTTGATCCTGGAGAATTGGCTAATTATAGACAGATTTCAAATCTCCTGTTTATGTCGAAAATACTAGAAAAGGTTGTGTCCTCCCAATTATGTTCATTTCTACAGAGAAATAGTATATATGAACAATTTCAGTCAGGATTTAAGCCACACCACAGTACAGAGACTTCACTTATCATAGTTACTAATGACTTCTCATCTGATCGCGGCTGCATTTCTCGTCTTGTGCTTTTATATCTTAGTGCTGCCTTCGACACGATAGATCATGATATTCTCTTGAATAGGCTAGAGAATTATGTTGGCATTTGTGGTTTAGGTTCTATTTAGCAGACCGCTACCACTCTGTCTTTGTAGATGAGGAATTGTCAAATCAAACAAAAGTTAAGTATGGAGTGCCACAGGGATCAGTTTTAGGGCCTCTGCTTTTCTCCTTATATATGCTTCCCCTGGGAGATATTATCAGGAAACATGGAGTAAGTTTCCACTTTTATGCCGACGATACCCAACTCTACATTTCTTCGAAACCCGATGAAATTTCACATTTCTCCAAATTAGCAGAGTGTATCAATGAAATCCAAAATTGGATGGCCAGAAATTTCCTTCTACTCAATTCCGACAAAACAGAGGTTCCAGTTATTGGACTAAAAACCTCTAAAAAAATAAGCCGCTAAAACATAATTTGATTCTCGATGGATGTACTGTTACATCGTCTTCAAGAGCGAAGAACTTAGGTGTTATATTTGTTACCAATATGTCATTTGAAAATCAAATTTCCAATGTTTGTAGAACAGCATTCTTCCACCTAAGAAATATGTTACGACACATGCTCTCTGTTGCTGATGCCGAAAAACTAATTCCTGCATTCATGACCTCAAGACTAGATTATTGTAATGCATTACTGGGAGGATGTCCAGCAAGTTCAATAAATAAACTTCAGTTGGTTCAAAATGCAGCAGCCAGAGTGCTGACTAGAACCAACAAATATGATCACATTAGCCCCATTTTATCGTCATTATATTGGGTACGTGTTAAATTTCGTATTTATTTCAAAAATTCTGTTAACTACATACAAAGCTTTGAATGGTCTAGCTCCACAGTACTTAAGTGACTTCTACCATGCTATATTCCATCACGTTCATTACGATCGCAAAACTCTGGCCTGTTAATAGTTCCTAGAATATCAAAATCCACAAAAGTTGGTAGATCCTTTTCCTGTTTGGCTCCTAAACTATGGAATAGTCTCCTTAACACTGTTCGGGATGCAGACACACTCACTGAGTTTAAGTCTAGACTAAAGACTCTATTTAGCCAGGCATACACCCAATTTATTCTTCACCACACAATTAGGCAAAAAATTTAAGTGCCAGCCAGACATCACTTCAGTCTATTATGATGGAACTCAGTGGATGAACTGATGCAAACTCCAACCATAAGGCATGGGATACTTCATATGCCATTGCCTGAACCTTGGATTTAGGATAGACCTCACCGAAATTACGGGCCGGTTAAACTGCGAAGCACCTCACTGATCTCGGCCAGCATCACCTTGGTCTAATGATGTACTACACTCTTAAAATGGAATAAATAGACTATCAATAAATTGCCAACAAAAGCCTTCATTGGGAGTTGTCGAGCATGTCGGCAATGCTGGCGAAGGTCGTTGCTGACTTGGAGGATCTTGCTGTAATACGTCGATCGATCACTGCCATGGAGACGAAATTCACTGAGGTGGTCACAAGAGTGGGGGATGTCGAGAAATGGATCAATTATCTGGAATCATCAGAGAGGAAATTAGCTGCTAACCCGCTAGTGACAAAGACGGACATGGAGCGCGTTTGGGAAAAGTTGGAAGACCGGCGAAACAGTGTCCGAATTATTGGAATTCCTGAGAACGAAGAAGGCAGAGATATGGTGAAATTTCTAGATGAGCTCTTCCTGAGTCTGCTCAACTTAACAGGCCATGAACTGGAAATTGAGCGAGCTCACAGGGTTCTGGCTTGGAGATCCGCAGAGGGAGACAGGCCCCGATCAATTCTGGCCAAATTTCTGAGATCATCCGATAAGATCTTGTGTTACATGAGGCGAGGAGTAAGGGAAGGCTTTCTTGGAAGAACCAAAGCATTTTCTTGTTCCCAGACTTTGCGAATTCGACAAGAGAGAAACGTGATCGATTCAAGGAATGCAAGAAACCCTTACATCAACGGAAGGTCACTTTTGCACTGATGTTCCCGGCCAAATAGAGAATAGATACTAAGGATGGCCGCAAAATATTTACATGCCCACAGCAAGCGATGTCCTTCATAAAGTTCATAGAATGAGTAAGTCATTGTGTGATGCTCTCGATGCAGCCGAGTGGACCTGACTCACTGAACATTCACTTGACCGTCCGAGGAAACTGAGCGCCTTCTTTGTTTCTTTTTGCATGTGGGCATGTGTTACACTCATGTAACACTCACTGAATATTTGTTTGACTGCCCGAGGAAACTGAACAGCCTTTTTTTTGCTGGTTCCGCTAGCAGCTGGAGCTTGTTTGTGAAGGAACACACCTTCGGGACATTTATGTGGATGAATCTGCACATTCTTTGTGCTTATGCCTCATATTGGCTGGAGTTTGTTTTGTAGATTATATTCTGTTGTGTACTTCTGTCTCACAAAATTTGTATGGAAACAATGGACTCGAGCAATCAGACGGCAATAGTGTTGCGGGGGCTCTCGTAGGCGTACACGGGCTGTTTGTGTTTAGAGGGATGGAAGTCAGTTGGTGCAAAAATGCGCACATTTTTTTTTTTTCCGTTTTTTTTTTTGTTTTGTTTTGTTTTGTTCTGGGGGAAGTTCGGAGTTTGTTTGTTGCTCTAATGTTGGAATGTGGTCTTTATAATTTTGTTTTTGACACAATCTATTTTTTCTAATATGTCAAAATGTCAAATGTTAATATGAGTGGATTGTCTCTCTCCACGTGGAATGTGAATGGGTTGGGGCACCCCATAAAAAGAAGGAAGGTTATTTCTTTTCTTAAACGTAAGAAATATATATAGTGTTTCTTCAAGAAAAACATCTTTCCCTGCAGGAAGCTGATAAATTTGGGAAGATATGGGGTGGACATGTTTTCTTTAGTGCTGGCTCAAGTAAGAGCAGGGGAGTCATTATATTGATAAGTAAACATCTACAATTCAAATATCTCAAACAGATTAAAGATAAATTAGGAAGTGTCATTATTGTTTTAGCTGAAATTCAGGGGTAAAGTATGATTTTGGCTAACATTTACGCACCTAACGCTGATGATCAGGGCTTTTTAATAGATCTTGAAGGGATGTTGCAAGCCGCTGGCACCCCTCATGATATAATATTGGGAGAAGACTTTATTCTTTTGATGAACTCAGTCCTTGATCATAGTGAAAAAAGTGCAAAAGTAGCAAAAGTGTGTAAGCCCCCTAGAGTAACATTGACACTACACAGGATGTGTTAAAATCTTGGTCTTAAGATATTTGGAGACTTTTGAACCCGTCTGGTAGAGACTATACATGTTTTTCATCAGTTCATAAGATTTATTCTAGAATAGATTTTTTTTAAAATATCTAAGTCCCTGATCTCATCTGTTGTTGATTGTTCAATTGGAAACATTTTAGTCTTAGATCACACCCTGGTGAGTTTAGAGGTGTTGCCACAAATGGAGAAAAGGAAATCATATAGTTGGCGCTTTAGCATTTGTTGGAATTCAGGATTTTGTAAAAGGGATACATTAAAGGCTGAAATCAGTGTCTATATGGAGACCAACTGGACCTCAGTATCCTCTGTTGGCGTGGCTTGGGAGGCACTTAAGGCGGTTCTTAGGGGTAGCATCATACAGTATGCCTCATTCATCAAAAAATACAAAGCACGGGAACTCGTGGAGTTGGAAGGGAATATTAAAAGTGCAGAGGCAGAGCTGAAGTGCCAAATGTTGTCTGATGGTGGAGTTTTGGCTATTCAGGGCAAGACAGTCATATTTTGAGTCAGGGGACAAAGCAGGGAAGCTTTTGGCAGATATATAAAGCAGAGAGAGTCTTTTTCTACCATTCCCTCAGTGAAATCTGCTGGTGGTGCAATATTTACCTCAGCCATTGATATTAATAATGCTTTTAAAGAATTCCATCTTGATCTCTATAGTTCCCCATCTTCATCTACTGATGAAGACATAATAAACTTTGTGGAACCATTAGATCTCCCTAAATTGACGAATAAGCAAAACAATTCTCTCGATTCTGAGATAACCTTGGAGGAGCTTGGCAAGGTAATTAAGGCCTTGCCTACACTATATGGACAGGCTGCAGACCTGGAGCACAGGCAGATATACGGCCCAGGCAGTTTTACGCCCCTGCAGTTCCTGATGTGTCCTATAGGGCGAGGACGATATACGGTGAAATAACAATATTAAATCGACACTCGAAACTTACACATTAATAACCATCCCGTCCATAAACGTTGACTAATTGAGTGGTTTTGTGAATTTATATATAAATGTTACATTAAGATATCAGATAGACAGTGTAATGATCTGCACTATGGATTAAAATATCTGTAGATATTCACTGCTGGTCTTCATACATAGCCTACAGGAGACAATTGAATTGCAATTGAAAAATTAATAATAAACATAGTTGGATCAGATGGACAGTGTAATGATATATGATCTGCTGTAGCCTAGTTATATTCACCATAGGTTTTCATATACACAGGAGACAGAGCAATTGAGTGATATATGTTGTTGTTGTGAATTTAGATATAAAGTTACATTCAGATATTAACCATATTTAGCCCATCAGACATACAGTGTAATCATATGCACCACTGATGAAATATCTGATGTAGTACTCACTATTGGTTGTCATACAGCTACAGAACAGTATCCTACATACAGGGTTGGGGAGTAACAGAATACATGTAACGGGATTATGTATTTAAAATACAAAATATAAGTAACTGTATTCCACTACAGTTACAATTTAAATAATTGGTCATTAGAATACAGTTACATTCAAAAAGTATTTTAATTACTGAAGAGATTACTTTGCATTTTATTGTCATTTGTTTCATGTAATATTTAGTCCTTTCAGATGGAAAACATTTATACATATAAATGATGCAATCAAAAGTGCATTTGAACAGAAGTGAAACACTTTCTTATGTTGTGTTGCATTTATACGAGTAGACAGAAAAGTAAGTTTGAAGTAAGTTTGGAGCAGAAGAAATAGAAATAAACCTTGGGTAAATTGTCAGCTTTACACTAAGCTAAAATGCTATTTCTAGTAATTTTACATGCACATGTTACCAGGCACGATAATATTTTTTTATCAAGAAAATTCACGTTGGATCATAATTTCTTCTTTTCTAGTAAGACCTTTGATATTAGGGCAAAAATCTTATTCTTGATAATTTTTGTATTGTTTTCCTGTAAAAATATCAAAAAATCCTTAAAACAAGATCAATTTGATTTATCTTGTTTTAGAAGCAACACTGCATGAGATATTTAGGTTTTTCAGATAATGTATTTTTAACATGTGTATTTTGTCATAGTGAAAAAAATCTACCAGTGCTGAAGAAGTAATCCAAAGTATTTAGAATATGTTACTGACCTTGAGTAATCTAATGGAATACATTACAAATTACATTTTACAGCATGTATTCTGTAGGTGGAATACATTTCAAAAGTAACAACATGAACAGCAGAAGCATTGTCCTCTTGCCAGGCACTAGATGCTGAGGTGCAAAGTCATGAAAGTCAACCCGCCAGATGCTAGGATGACTCCCGTTGATGACTCCCCTATGGCTTGCCACTTTCTTTAACTGTTGTTCAATCTGCATGTCAAAATGCTCCCGCTCACTGATAAAAAAAAGCAAAAGTTGGATAGTTGTAGAGAAAATGGTTATTTGTAAATAATGGCAGGATGTCATGTTTGACCATTTTTTCCTTTATAGGATCCTTACGGTACCTTACAGTATGTCAATGACAGGTCCTTGCAGAAATGTCTCCTCTTTCCGCAAAAGCGAGAGCACAGATGATGGACTACCAGAGAAAGAATTGAGACTGATCACACCCCAAATAAGCCAAGTATAATTTTGCATGTTAGTTTTTACAACAAAATAAAAAATGTCTTTTCTATATTAACCACAAAGACAATTCTTTTTAGAGCAATGATCTCACATTATGGATAAACTACTTGACTTAATAAAAACAATGTGAATCTGACACCATGCAGAGCACAGCTAACACATGAGACCTACCTCTGGAAAAGGACATCCATAATGAATTTGACCTAGTCGCTGTGGGTGTGTGTGGGTGTGCTGTCCAGAATTGAAGTCAGGTGAGAGTGAATTGCATCAATTTGCTCCTGATCTCAATGTATACCAGCACAGGCACTGTCTTGGCGGAACACTTGGAAAAAGTGTCAAGCCACTTTGATTTCTGTTGGCCACTGATGATGGACTGTGTGCAGAGAAAATTGAGAATGACATTGAAAAATTTCCATGTATGTCTCTGTAAATAGTTTATTTTACTAGACAAGCTATTGGTTTGAAATGCAGTAAAATAAAAAATAAAAAAGAAACAATATGTAAAATGTAAAACGCATTCTTGATGTATGTACCTAAATGTGGCTATCTGTTCCTCTTGTTGCCACAATGAAGTCCACCAGCATCTGGTTGGACGACATTCGGTTCCTCTCGGCAACAACATGTTGCGGCAAGTCATGAGTTAGTCCTGGAAAACCTCTGTAAAGAGATCGTAGTGTCCCTTCAGTCAGGTATCTTGCCTCCTCGGTCCAGTGGGCAAACTTTTTCCCATGCCTTTCAAAAGAAAGATAAAATGTAATTTGTTGGCCCCCAATAGTCTTGTTACTGACAATCAACAACAGGCTGGTTACAGCATTAGTATTCAGTTAGTGTTGTTAGAATTCAATGACCAGCAATAAAGTACAACAACTTTAGAGCAACCTTCTAAGGAAGAAAATAGAAAAGCTACCTGAGTGAAATTGAATGGAGTGTTCAGCACGGTGTAGAGGGCATACTGAAAAACAGAGTAAAGATTAATTTCCAAGACAAAAAAATTAAGTACAACAAAAACTGTTTTAATATTTCTTACCATGAGCACGAAAACCCCACAATCATTGCTGTCGGCCTGTTGAGGAAGGACCTAGGATCAGATACAAAGATAAGAATTTGAAATAAAAACAGAAATAAGAATTAACACACAGAGCTGAAAAATATGTACAGTAGTATTGTAATTGTGTGTCATCCCAATATCCAATCCTGTGATTTCTGTCCACTGTCCAGGGTCGAGACGATGTGCAATACTCCTAAAATTTGGGTAAAAGACACAAATTAACATAAAAAGATAAATTAAAAAGAAAATTAAGCATAAAAGGGAGTGGGACAAAGCGAATAGAGAGAGAGAGCTAGGGGGCAGAGTGGGGTAGATAGTAGGTCTATATAATGTATATAGAGTTCATAAAACTACTTATTGACGGTCGGGTTAACCACCACTACAGGCTAAGGTTAGCATGATAACATCAACCTGACATTGATCTTTATGTCCTGTCATGCTAAGCCTACATGTGGTTAGCTAAGGTTTAGCCAGACAGAACATCAACCTGACCGTCAGTAAGTATTTTTATTAACTGTCGATATAAATTATATAGACCTTACATTAACTTAGCTAACACTGCGTTGGAGAGCAAACGCATAGTGCTATAACTTAAAACGTTAACATCATGAGACATTGAAATTAACTGATATCGACCCTTAGTTATCATTTCTTTAAATAACCCAACATTACACGATTGCTGAACAACAATAACTTTAGCAGATTATTTAACATACCTCTTATTCGTGTCACTTCTAGTCTTGGTCTGCTATTAGGTCTGCTCTGCTGGCTCATACCTCCAACTGTACAGCCAACCCCCTATAGGACGCATCAGGAACAGCATGGGTGTAAAACTGCCTGGGCTGTAAAACTGCATGGGCCGTATATCTGCCTGTGCTCCAGGTCTGCAGCCTCCCCCTACTCTGCCTACAGGCAAGGCTCCAGGGCCAGATGGTTTTGCCGCTGAATTTTTTAGATCTTATGCTACAGAACTGGCTCCACTTTGATTAGAAGTTTATACGGAATCATTAAAGAATGGAAAGCATCCACCAACCATGACACAAGCCCGGATCAGTCTGATTCTAAAAAAGGACAAAGATCCAAGCGAGTGAAAAAGTTACCATCAAATTTCCCTAATACAGCTAGATGTAAAAATATTGTCAAAAATTCTGGCTAACCGATTAAGTAAAGTTATGACATATCTTATACATAGAGATCAGGTGGGGTTTATTCGGGGCCGCAGCTCTTCTGATAACATTAGGCATTTCATCAATATTATGTGGTCAGTGGCGAATGATCAGACTCCAGTCGCAGCCATCTCACTTGATGCTGAAAAGGCGTTTGATATGGTAGAATGGGATTATCTTTTCAAGATTTTGGAAATATATGGGTTCGGGAATACTTTTATTGGATGGATAAAGTTACTTTATAGACACCCGGTAGCAGCGGTACAAACAAATGGATTAATTTCAGATTATTTTACTCTGGATAGGGGCACCTGGCAGGGTTGCCCTCTTTCCCCATTATTGTTCTTGCCCTGGAACCATTAGCAGCTGCGACAAGAAGGGAAGATGATTTCCCAAGAGTGGTGGCAGGAGGCGTGGCGCATAAGCTTTTGCTTTATGCAGATGATATTTTATTATTCGTCTCTGACTCCATAGAATTATTAATTCCTTTTCTAAATTCTCGGGATACAGAGTCAATTGGTCTAAATCCAAAGCTTTGGTTCTGACAGCGTACTGCCCAGTAACAGCTTTCCAACTGGGCGGCTTCCAGTGGCCCAAACAGGGCATTAAGCATTTGGGCATTTTATTCCCAGCAAATTTATCTGATTTAGTTAGAGTTAATTTTGACCCCTTAATAAAAAGTTTTTCGAGCGATGTGGGCAGGTGGGCTTCATTACATTTATCTATGATTGGGAAGGTTAATGTTATTCAAATGAATTGTATTCCAAAATTTAACTAACTGTTACAATCTCTCCTTGTAGATGTCCCCCTCTCTTATTTCAAGCAATTTGATAGCATAGCAAAGTCCGTCATTTGGAATGGTAAGCGTCCTAGAATACATTTTATTAAATTACATAGGCTGATTGACAAAGGTGGGCTAGGCCTACCCAAGATGTTTTTTTTATTATTATGCATTTGGTCTCAGACATTTGGCTCATTGGTCATTTCCACCTGAAACAGCCCCTCACTGGTTTTGTATTGAACAGGAATTTCTTGCCCCTATTGTGCCATTGCAAAGCCTTTCTATCAAACTAATCGGAGAAGTTAAGTTGTACCCCGTTATCTCGCATTTGCACTCGGAATGGACAAAAGTGTCCAGAGTGTTTAATTCGGACATTTATTTAAATGTTGCCTCACGCATATGGCTGAACCCTAAATTATGTATTAATAAGTCCCCTTTCTGTTGGTCAGAGTGGATTGTGAGGGGGGTTACTACACTCGGTGACCTGTATGAGAGTGGAGTGTTGAGATCTTTTGAAAATTTGGTTCAACATTTTGGGATTCCCAGATCTCAATTCTATAGGTATTTACAGCATCGCCACCTGCTCTATATTGTTTTTGGGAGTAGCACCAACTCCCCTAAAGCAGCAGATACTCTGGGAGAGGTGATTACTGCTTTTGGAAAAGGTCATGAGGCATCAGTGTATTACTCCCTGCTAATTCAGAGTCTGGGGGACGGAGCTTCAACTTCTCTCAAGAGATTATGGGAGAAAGATTTAAATTTGGTATTGGAGGAGGGAGTGTGGACTAGGATTCTAAAAAAATGTCAAGTCTAAATCTAGAGATGCAAGGATGCGTTTTATGCAATTTAACATTTTACATCGATTCTATTGGACCCCCTCTAGATTGTATAGGCTTGGTCTGAAAGACACATCCACCTGTTGGCGATGCCAAAATATCAGTAACAATATAATCATTACTGTAACTTTTACTTTATTAAAATAAGCTGTCGTTTATCCCAACATAAGAGTAATTTTTTGGACAAGTTCGCTGCCATTTTAAATAGATCGATATAAACATTGACACCACTTTTTTTCACAAATAACCACTAGATGGTGCCATAAACATGTGAAACTTACATATATGTTTTTTTGGCTTTTCAGCTTGAACAGAGAGTGAGACAGGAGCCATCAAACATTGTGTAATATATTTGATAGATATGGCGTTATAGGGTTAAAACTTTATCATTCTAGTTAATTCTATACTTTTATATTGTACTCGTTCATTCACAATCCTGTTGCTTAGGGTGTTGTGCCATGTACATGGATCCCACAATCAAAATCTCATTAGTTTTGATCTTTAGCCAGAGGTAAACAACTAATATGATTCAGAATGATTACTACCACAGCTTATCCATTTCTAAATAGTAGTTTAGCTTAGTTTCTATAGATCTGTATACACTTAATTAATGCAATATTATCTCTAGACTGTAACGTTCGCTTAGCAGTGACAGGCAGATGAAGACGATGAAATGTGAAGAACCTAAGTGCAGTTTATTTACAAATCCTAAACGTGAATCCAAACAAATGTTAAAGTACAAAACAAAGCGACAAAAACATGGACTTGACAACAACATTACAACAAAACAATACTCGACAAAGACTAAGGCAAGCATGAGGGCTATAAATACTCTGACATGGGCAACAAGTTAACAAGACCACCAACGAAAATACAAGACTGATAACAATATAACAAGACACTCAAACAATGTACCAATGAAAACAAGACACGTTAACAGAGGAAATACACGACGGAACAGAAACTAAACTTCCAAAATAAAAGACATGAACACAAAACATGAACAAAAACACATTTAAACGTGACATCCCCCCACAAGGGGCGGCTCCCATCCGATCCATATTAAGAACAGGCTAATCAAGGAGGTCGCGTGACGCCATGCAAGAAGCAGACGTGTGAGCGATGAGCTCTGCACACTTTGCTAAATTTTTAATTATTTTCATGTTATAATCTGGTGAAATTTGATAAACCCAGTTACACATTTGCTCTTTGAGGCAAAACATGGCAAAGAAGTCAAAATCCTCGGGCTCTGGAGACATTAAAAGACACTTACGTGTTCAGGATGAAAGCCCCGACAGGCCTACAGACCAGGGACTCAATTTGGATGGCGCGGCGAGAGAGGTGATCCAACGTCAGTTGTCCAACATGTCGGTGATGTTGACGAAGGTTCTTGCTGATTTATGTCGATCGATTACGGCGATGGAAATAAAATTCTCTGAGTTAGTTACAAGAATGACTGATGTTGAGAGACGAATCGATTGTCTGGAATCTTCGGAGAGGGAATTAACCGCTAATCCGCCCGCGACCAAAGTTGATTTGGAACATCTCCTTGTGAAGATCTTGAGAATAGAAGCCGCAGGAATAACGTTCGAATTGTTGGAATTCCTGAGCATGAGGAGGGCAGAGATATGGTGAAATTCCTAGACAAGCTTTTCCCGAGTCTGCTCGACATAACAGGCCACAAGCTGGAAATTGAGCGAGCTCACAGAGTCCCAGCTCACAGATTTGCTGAGGGAGATAGGCCCCGATCGATTCTGGACAGGTTTCTGAGATCATGTGATAAAGATCTTGTGTTGCGCCAGGCGAGGAGCAAAGGGAAGCTTTCTTGGAAGAACCATAATATTTTCTTGTTCCCGGACTTTCCGAGTTTGACAAGAGAGAAATGCGATCGGTTCAAGGAATGTAAGAAACTCTTACATCAGCGAAAGATCACTTTTGCTCTGTTGTTTCCGGCCAAACTGAGAATAGAAACGAAGGATGGTCGCAAAGTATTTACATATCCCAATCAGGCAATGTCTTTTATTGAATCAATGGGTGAGTAAACCATTGGGTGTTTCTCACGTGAGTGGGTCGACTCACTGTTCTTACTCTGGCTTTTGAGGAAGCTGGGCGTCATTTTGGTTTCTTTTTGCTTTTTGCGTTGGCTCTGCAGAGCGGTTGGAGTTTGTTTTGTGAATAACACTTTTCCTTAAAGAAACTTTTGCATTGAAGTTCCCGGCCAGTTTGAGAGTGGACACTGGATGACCGCAAAATATCCACATGCTCACACAATGGATGTCTTTTATAAAGTTGACGGATTGTGTAAGTCATGGTATATACTTTTATGCGGCCTCCGAGTGAATTGACTTGACCATCCGGGGAACCGGGATGCCGGTTTTGTTTCTTTTTGTATTGGTTCCGCCTAGCGGCTGGAGCTTGTTCTATTGAATAACACTCCTTTGGAACAGCTGTGGATTAATCTGTTCATTCTTCGTGCTTATTCCTCCTGCTGGCTGGACTTTGTTTTGTTGAGTATTTTTACAGGATATTGGAATGATTACGTCATCCGCTGAACTCATAACAGCCGGCTCACTGAAAATTCGTTTGTCTATCCGAGGAATCTGAACGGTTTTATATCAGCTGGAATTTGTTTTGTGTAAGATCACACCTTTGAGACAGTTCTGTGAATGAATCTACACATTCTTTGTGTTCATTCTTCCTATTCACTGGGGTTTATTTTACAAAGTATATTCTGTTATGTAATTTTGCCTTACAAATTTGTGTGGCAAAATCGAGCAATCCGATGGCAAAGTTGTCGTGGGGGCTCATAGGCATTCATGGACCTTCTGAGTTAAGAGGGATTGTCGCAGGTATCGCTTTCGTGCGCGGGGTTAATGCGCATGCTTTTCTTTTTTCTGTTTGTTTTGTTCGGGGGGAAGTTCGGGGTTTGATTGTTTCACTAATGGGGAATGTGGTCTGTACAATTTTGTTTTTGACACACAATTTATTTTTTCTACTATATCAAAATGTCAAATGTTAATATGAGTGTACTATCTCTCCCCACATGGAATGTAAATGGGTTGGGGCATCCCATAAAAAGAAGGAAGGTTATTACTTTTCTTAAACACAAGAAATATGATAGTGTTTCTTCAAGAAATCTGAAAATTTTGGGAAGATATGGGGTGGACATGTTTTTTTAATTATTGTTTTAGCTGAAATTCAAGGGCAAAGGTTGATTTTGGCTAATATTTATGCACCTAACGCTGATGATCATCTCCTCATCACTGACCCTCAACACTGGAGCCCCGCAGGGCTGTGTTCTTAGCCCACTCCTCTATTCCCTGTACACACATGACTGTGTGGCAACACATAGCTCCAATCATTAAGTTTGCTGATGATACGACGGTGGTAGGTCTGATCACTGACAATGATGAAACAGCCTACAGAGAGGAGGTTAACACTCTGACATGCTGGTGTCAGGAGCACAACCTCTCTCTCAATGTCAGTAATACAAAGGAGCTTGTGGTGGACTTCAGGAGAAGAGAAAGCGAACACAGCCCCATCACCATCAATGGAGCACCAGTGGAGAGAGTCAGCAGCTTCAAGTTCATGGGTGTCCACATCACTGAGGAACTCACATGGTCCGTCCACACTGAGGCCATTGAGAAGGCTCATCAGCACCTCTTCTTCCTGAGACGGCTGAGGAAGTTTGGAATGAACCGCCACATCCTCACACGGTTCTACACCAGCACTGTAGAGAGCATCCTGACTGGCTGCATCTCCGCCTGGTACGGCAATAGCACTGCCCACAACCGCAAAGCCCTGCAAAGGGTGGTGCGAACTGCCAGACACATCATCGGAGGTGAGCTTCCCTCCCTCCAGGACATATACACCAGTTGGTGTGTGAAAAAAGCTCGGAGGATCATCAGAGACTCCAGCCACCCGAGCCATGGGCTGCTCTCACTGCTACCATCAGGCAGGCAGTATCGCAGCATCAGGACCCGCACCAGCTGACTTCATGAAAGCTTCTTACCCCAAACACTCAGACTTTTGAACTCTTAATCTCTTACGATCAATATACATCAGCACTGCACTTTATTAATCTTATAATCTTATCATCTCACACTGGACTGTCATAAATTATGTTCTCTTAACAACACACTGGCAACTGACTATCAACCGACAGCCTGAATGTTAATACAGTACAATACAACCTACTATACATTTTATATATACACTATATATACTATTTTTTTTTATTGTATAATGTGTATTCTATATTGTGTGTATTGTATAATGTACATTGTATGTTATTATTTGTATATTGTGTTGTAATTATGTGTATATTAGATTTTAAATTGTGTTGTGTAAATCTGATGTTTATTGTAAATTGGTATATGTCTCATCACTGTCATGACTGCTATGTTGCTCAGAACTACACCCAAGAATTTCACACACTATTGCACTTGTGTATATGGTTGTGTGACAATAAAAGTGATTTGATTTGATCAGGGCTTTTTTATAGATCTTGAAGGGACGCTGCAAACCGCTGGCACCCCTCATGATATAATATTGGGAGGAGACTTTAATCTTTTGATGGACTCAATCCTTGATCACAGTGAAGCAAAAGTGTGTAAACCCCCTAGAGCAACATTGACGCTTCACAGGATGTGTAAAAATCTTGGTCTTATGGATATTTAGAGACTTTTGAACCCATAAAATTCATTCACCAAAAAATACAAAGCACGAGAACTTGTAGAGTTGGAAGGAAATATAAAAAATGTAGAGACAGAGCTGAAGTGCCGTTTGTCATATGATGGCCTCAGAGAATTGACCTGATTGAAATACAGATATAATACTATTTTGTCACGGAAAATGGAGTTTTGGCTACTCAGGGTAAGACAGACATACTCTGAGTCGGGGGACAAAGCAGGAAAACTTTTGGCTAAATATATAAAGCAGAGAGAGTCTTTTTCTACTATCCCCTCAGTGAAATCTGCTGGTGGTGAAATATTTACCTCGGCCATTGATATTAATAATGCTTTTAAAGAATTCTACTCTGATCTCTATAGTTCCACGTCTTCGTCTACTGATGAAGATATTAGAAACTTTGTGGAACCATTAGATCTCCCTAAACTGACGACTTAGCAAAAAAATTTCTTAATTCTGAGAAAACCTTGGAGGAGCTTGGCGAGGTTATTAAGGCCTTACTTCAGGCAAGGCTCCGGGGCCTGACAGCTTTGCCACTGAGTTTTTCAAATCTTATGCTTGAACTGGCTCCACTTTTGCTAGAAGTTTATACTGAATCATTAAAGAATGGAAACCTCCCACCAACCATGACACAAGCCCGGATCAGTCTGATTCTAAAAAAGGACAAAGATCCAAGCGAGTGTAAAAGTTAATGTCCAATTTCCCTGATCCAGTTAGATGTAAAAATGTTGTCAAAAATTCTGGCTAATCGATTAAGTTATGACATCTCTTATACATATAGATCAGGTGGGGTTTATTCGAGGCCGTAGCTCTTCTGATAACATTAGGCGTCTCAATATCATGTGGTCAGTAGCGAATGAACAATCTCTGGTCACTGCCATTTCACTTGACGTCAAAAAGGCGTTTGATATGGTAGAATGGGATTATCTTTTTAAGATTTTGGAAATGTATGGGCTCGGGAGTACTTTTATTGGTTGGATTAAGCTACTTTATAGAAACCCTGTAGTAGCGGTACAAACAAATGGACTAATTTCATATTATTTTACTCTGGATAGGGGCACCCGGAAGGGTTGCCCTCTTTCCCCATTATTGTTCTGTCTTGCCCTGGAACCATTAGCAGCCGCGATAAGAAAGGGGGATGATTTTCCAGGGGAGATTGTGGGAGGTATGGCGCATAAGCTTTTGCTTTACGCAGATGATATTTTATTATTCGTCTCTGACCCTACTAGATCTATGCCTTGCCTCCACTGAATTATTCATTCCTTTTCCAAGTTCCAAGTCAATTGGTCTAAATCCGAAGCTTTGGCTTAGACAGCATACTGCCCAATAACGGCTTTTCAGCCAGGCGCCTTCCAGTGGCCCAAACAGGGATTTAAGTATTTGGGAATTTTATTCCCAGCAAATTTGTCTGATTTAGTCAGAGTTAATTTTGACCCCTTAATAAAAAGGTTTTCGAATGATGTGGACAGGTGGGCTTCATTACATTTATCGATGATTAGGAAGGTTAATATTATTCAAATGAATTGTATTTCAAAATTCAACTACAGTCTCTCCCTGTAGATGTCCCCCTCTCTTATTTTAAGCAATTTGATAGTATAGTGAAGTCCTTCATTTGGAATGGAAAGCATCCCAGGTTACATTGCAACAAGTTACATAGGCCGATTGATAAAGGTGGGCTAGGCCTATACACGAATTTGTTTTATTATTATGCGTTCGGTCTCAGACATTTAGCTCATTGGTCACTTCCACCTAAGAGAGCCCCTCCCTGGTTTGGAATTGAACAAAGTTATTGCCCCTATTTTACTATTACAAAGCCTTTGTACTAAACTAATTGGAGAAGTTAAGTCGCACCCCATTATCTCGCATCTGCATGCGCTATGGACAAAAGTGTCCAGAGTGTTTAATTCAGACATTTATTTAAATGTTGCCTCGAGCATATGGCTAAACCCAAAGTTGTGTATTGGTGAGTCCCCTTTCTGTTGGTCGGAGTGGATTGAGAGGGGTGTTAATACACTTGGTGACCTATATGAGAGTGGTGAGTTGAGATTGTTTGAAAATTCCTAGATCTCAGTTCTTCAGGTAATTACAGCTGGGCCACTTGCTTTGTACTATTTTTGGGAGTAGCATACACCCACTAAAAGGGCAGATACTCTAGAAGTGGTGATTACTGCTTTTGGAAAAGGTCATGAGGCATCAGTGTAGTGCAGTGTGGGGGATGGAGCTTCAACTTCTCTCAAGAGATTATGGGAGAGAGATTTAAATTTGGTATTGGAGGAGGGAGTGTGGGCTAAGATTCTAAAAAACGTCAAGTATACATCTAGAGATTCGAGGGTGTATCTGATGCAATTTAAGATTTTGAATCGATTATATTGGACCCCCTCTAGATTGTATAGACTTGGATTTAAAGACACACCCACCTGCTGGCGATGCGAATCAAAAGATGGGGACACAACCCATGTTTTTTGGGGATGTGTTAAAATACAGGAATTTTGGTTAAAGATTCAGGGATTTATGTGTGATGTGTTGGACACAAGGTTTTCATTTTGCCCCAGACTCTGCATTTTGGGTGATGGGGAAGTCATACATTTTGGGGATAGCCACTTGAGAGGTTGGGTCCTGGCCAGAGTTATGGTGGCCAGGTGACTAATACTCAGGGGGTGGAAGACGGCTGGGGCTCCCTCGTTTCGGGAGTGGTGCGGGGAGATGAGCGAGGTTGCGGCATTTGAAGAGGCAATTTTCAGAAGGTTAGGAAAGTGGGATTTGTATAAAAGGAAGTGGGGTGGATATTTGGATTTTTTGGAGGGTTCTCGGGGAGGGGCAGTGGAGAGGGATTTTTGATTTTTAATTTTTAGTTTGATGTGTATGTGCACTCTTGCTTTTTGAAAGTATTTTTTGTTTTCAAATTTTTTGCTATAATTGTAAGAGACTACCGTAATGCGTGTTTGTGTCGGGGGGGGGGTGTTCGGGTGGAAGGGTTTAATTTATATATCTGATTCCGTATTTTATGTTGCGTCTATTGGTTTTTTATGAATGGAATCAATAAAAATGTTAATAACAAAAAAAGAGCAGGCTAATCAGTGTTACACATATTGTCATTTATTGTTAAACAATAAAGAGCAATCTGAAGACTGTAATATAATGTCTGATATTGTTAAGTTCTCTTTTATTTCCACATGCTACACGCACGTGCTACAGCTGGAGGTTTGAACATATTTTTAAGATGATTCAAGTACCCTTAAAATGTTGTTTTATTTCTGTCTTCACGGCCTTACGTTGAATTTAGGGAGTTGGTAAGCTCTTAAAACCGCTGAGCTATTTTCTTGCATGTGTTTTGTGGTTCAACAGGTGCAACAGTTCCTCATAAAAGACAAAAAACAATGTAACCTCCTTGATTTCCCCTTTTTATGGTTGAGTTCTCATGCCTGTCTTCCACAGATGTTATCAGTTATATTTTGCATATAGATACTTATTCAGACATCTCTTCACAAAGACAAATGACAATATTACAGTTCACTTTAAAAAAAACAAAACAGTCAGTGTGAAAAGTAAAAGAAGTAAAATTCACACATGATTTGTCTGGCTTGTTGGCTCAGTATGATTTTTTTTTTTTTAGATAATTTGTATTTATTTTTTAAAAGATTTAGTTTTAAGATAATGACCAGTGAAATATGATCTTTGTACTTCGAAGGTAAAAATACAATTGTAAGCAGAACATTTTTTTTTTTTTTTTTTTTTTTTTTTGCTTGGAAATGAATTCAGTTCAATACAATAGAACCAGAGTAAAGTACAAATTCAAAAAAATAACATTCAAGTACAGTAATGAAGTAAAATTTTTTCAAGTACTTAACACCCCAGTGAAAAACATCTTGTTAAAGTATAGAAGTCCAGATACTATGGATGGAGATGGAACATGTTTAGCATCAATGTGAACTAACCTAAAATTAACCTAAAAACATAACCTATTTACTAACTAGATTAAGTCTAGTAAACATCAGAGACCAGGCAATTTAAGAATGAGCTTATCTATACTAGTTTAGATATGACACTCAGTCAATACTTTTATTGAGAACATTCATGTGTGTTTTCTACGTTGTGTCTTTTTGTCTATCACTGAGACTGCTGGAGGTTAACAGAAATGGATTTATATTTAGTATCTTTATTTCTTACTATTTTCTGAATATTTACATTGCTCATTTAATCACATCCAAAACTATAAAACTGGGACTACAAAAAAAATCTTAGAAGAAGCTCTCTGTGACATTCTTATTGTAGGCTCTTACATTGTCAGAGACAAGAGCGACGCGCAGGTCATTCCAGAAGAGAGGCTGCACTCGTGGATTCCTTGGCCAGGACAGAACTGATTTCTTGCAGAGTCGTTTCCTCATCTGAAGGTATTTGAATTTTGGAAAGAGAGCATCCAGCAGAACTAGAACTGCAACATCAACCTTTTCATCTAGAAGCCTCTGCTGAACCAGGAGGAAGGCTTGTCTGACCACTCCACTGGCTTGAGAATAGCCACTTGGGCTGGTCAGTACAAACACTGTCTTTCTGCTGTTGTAAACTGCCTTATGGAGATTCTCTATGCACGATACTCCTGGCAACCAGTCACGTTCCTCTAGACAAAGCCGGAAGCGCCATCTCCCCCTTCTCTCCAAACTCACAATCATCTCCTTGTAGATCCAGTCTCTGACTGCCATGTTACTTGTTTCAAAGACAACAAATGCATCGTAGTGGCTGTCCGCCATGTTAGCGTTAGCTGGAGTGTGTCCCTTGTGTCCAGTCCATAGAATCTGGATACAGTACCAAAGATCCCAGCCATAGAGATGTTTCAGGAGGGGAATGCTGGTTAATGCCAATGTTAACAATGAGGTACAGAAAAAAGCAACGCTCCCAAATATTTCTTGGCAGGAGCGAAGATCTACCGATAGGACATTCACTCCAGCCAGTGACTCTGGATAAGCACAGTGAACATGTGTGGTGAGATGTGGGACATCCAAATCAGTTTCTCTGAGAAATTTGGCAAAGCCTGAGGTAACACAACTACAAGTAAAGGGATTGGCATGCAGCACAAGTTTGCAGGAGGACTTATTTTTATGCTGCTCGGCAGGACAGATAGTTTTGCCTTTGTGGAAAGACAAGGGAAGAGCATTCACATCAAGGATCTTCAACTGGTTGTGGTTAATCATTAGGTTTTTAAGGAATTTTGCCTGACTAAGAAAAGCCTTGGGGATTGTAACTAGTCGATTGTGACTTAAGTCCAGACTTCTGAGATTAAGGTCAAAATGGATATTGGGTAAGAAAGAAAGCATGTTTTCACTAAGATTTAGGTAGCAGAGCTGTTTGAGAACAGAGATGTTGCCCCAGGGGAAGGAACTCAGCATGTTGGAGTCTAGCCTAAGCACTTGGAGGCTTGGAGGCAAGTTGATAACTACCTCTGGGGAAATTGACTTTAGCTGGTTTGCAGAAATGTCCAGGTGTGTAAGGTTAGTAAGACCCTGAAAGAAATGTATATACTGATCACGCCTGGAGTCCCACATTATGTCCAAACGATTGCCAGAGAAAACAAGATACTTCAGAGAGGTACTAGTAAGAATATTAGAGATTCGAAGACCAATGTGATTGTTTGCAAGACTCAGTATTTCCAGAGATGACAAGTGAGACAAGAATGTGAAGCGATGTCCCATACCCTTCATTACAAAGTGGAATTCATTGTTGCTGAGGTCAAGGGCTTTAAGGGTGCCGCTTATCTCCTTGAAGGCTTTGTCAGAGTACAGGTCAATGCGGTTGTGTGCCATATTTAGGTAAGCTAGTTTGCTTAGATAGAAGAACTGATGGCCATTTAAAGTTTGACTTATGTAGTTGTAGGACAAATCTATGCATACAGCTTCTTCCATGCCTCTGAAAGTACTTGCATTCAACCATGGGATGTTGTTTTGAGACAGATCAAAAAACAGGTTCATAGAGCAGATCTGTTTTTTTAAATGCCACATTGAATAATAAAAAGGACAGTAAGATATTTCAGAGCCATACACAGTGTTCGACCACAGCTCTGAGGTTGGAGCAGGGACTTTTTGAATTTGCAGGTTGAGCTGTCTGTGGTATGTTGGTATAGCTTCAGAAGTGCAGGTTGAATAGCATGGACTGAAAGCAAGCATGTTTTGGGAAAGGCCCACCCACCTTAATGTTCTCAGCTGTGTGAATGCACTGATGTTAATTGAGCAGATAAAGTTTGTGTGTAACTCCAGGGACTCAAGTCTTGGCAGTTTGACCAGAGGCGCGATGCTGTGGTTTGACAGTACTTTGAAGAATAATCCACTCAGATAAAGCTCTTTTAGAGCTGTCATCTTCTCTATTGAGGGTGACAGGACCAATTCGGAGAAGGTGTTTAGGGGCTCGTAGTTATAAAGAAGGTTAAGGGATACAACATTCTTGAGCTCCTCATAAAAGGTGCCATTCTGGATGGTGTAGGCTAACAAATTGTCAGACAGATCAAGTTCTCTGAGATTGTGTAGTTGTGCAAAGAGGTATTGGGGGAGAGTACGAAGCGAGTTGCCTCGCAGACTTAGACTTATAAGAGAGTTTCTCTGATTCAAAAATGCATCCTGATGCAGATCCAGAGATTGATTGTTCGGGCATGGGAAACAGGGCTCTGAAGCATGGTCACACCTTTGGCAGTTCCAGCCCAGGTTAAGGTGGCGCAAGCGTGTAAGATTCACAAAGGACTCTTTCCTGATACTTCTGATCTTGTTCTCCCCCAGGTCCAGACTTTCCAGTGAGGGTGGAAGATGTTGTGGAACAGTGCTCACATTGTTGTAACTAAGGCTAAGGTTCAAGAGCTCAGGAAGATCTTGAAAGACACATGGGTCAATGAAGTAAGATTGATAACACGGGTTGGCATAGAAACAATTCTTGCTCAGCAATAGTTCTTTTAGTTGCTGTGTACCCAGAGGTTTTTCGATATGAAAAATATTGTTCAATTCTAGTCCCAAAACCACAAGCTGCTTTGGTAGAGGAGGAATGGTCTTTAGGCTGTTTCCTGCTAACTGGAGGGAGGTTAGGTTCTTAAGGCCGACAAATGCATCTCGATCAATCTTCAGGTCGCATGAAGACCATCTCTGCTCTTTAAGACGATCTGGCACACAGTTCCACATTAAACTCAGATGCTTGAGATTGGGAATGCCAGAAAATGCTTCACCTTTAACCTGCCGTATATGGTTTTTATTTAAGTTGAGTGATATAACAGAGAGGGATTTGAATTTAGGGATTTTAGTGAGACGTCTGTGCTGGCAGTCCACATTTGTATGTCCATCATTGGTATTGTGATTTTCACATGGATAGAATTCAGGACATAACGTTTCAAAAAGATTAAACTGATTCAGTATAAGGATCAGGTAAACCACATGTCCACACATGGCCTAGAGACATGAAAACAAGGACATTAGAACAAGCTTTACATGTATATTTGAGTAGTGTAAAGTAATGTGCATAGACTGGACTGACAGTCAATTGTTTGACCGTAATATAGATAGCAGAATACATGAACAAGATTTCATAAAAGGGACTACACATTACAAGCATATAATCTGCAATAAACTATTTCAAATAGTACAAGGAAAAAATATAAATTAAAGAACATACTAAAACATAATGGAAATATTTTTTAATTTAGCAAAAACTGAAAAATTGTGGGGGTCTTCCACATATTGACTAAGCCATTGTCTAAACGATTTGCTATTGTTAATACAAACTGACTAAAAACAGAGAAAATAACTTACCAAAGATCTGTAATCCAAATCTTACAACTTCAAAATACTGTGTATCTTTTAGAAACAAAGAAACAAACAAAAAAAAGCTAAGTAACACATTTATTGTAATAGTGTGCAGCTTTTCATGGAAGTGAAAGCAAAGTCTGCAGTAACTAAAAGCAAATCACACACATCTAACAGTCAGGGAGCAGATGTTCAGAAGTGATGGGGCATGTGATGGGACACAGAGAAGTAATGCTTACTCATGCTTTATGAATATAGATCATTAATGAGGAAAAAGAGAGAATGAGACATTGATGCAGATAAAGGGCTAAATGAAGCCGTCAATAGGACTTTTCACACTTTGCTAATCTTTGGGTTAAGCAACATTTCACACTTGTAAGTTTGAAAGAGGTAATGTATGAACAATGTTAAATATGGAAAACTATAACCCAGTATTACTTTAGGGTTAAGAGTGATCCTGGGTTAACAATTTAAAGTGTAAAAAGCACAAACAAGTAACTTAATCAATGAAAATGAATGGATTTGGTGAGAAATATAACAAAAGTATTTTTTCAATGAAAATCTTGATGTCCCTTGCTTGTTCATGAGTGCTATGAGAGAAGCGTGTTCACAGTGACTCAACTTGCAATATTTTCATAGCCACTGTGAAGAGCATCTCTCATAAACATGCAATGGCCATCAATATTTCCACTGAAAATTACCTAAATTTTGGGTTGTTTCTCATCAAAATCGAATATTGTTTACAATAATTAAAAAAATATTTTCCTGTGAAACGCAAGTTAATTTGGAGCGAGAGATACAGGGGATGTGACCAGGAACTTTGATGTGACTTTATTGCATCAGAGATATATCACTTTTCTCACAGCAAATTGGTTCATGTGGAGCGGGACGTGGTTGTGTGTCTCTCACTGGGGAGAGAGGAAGCGGTAAGGACCATCACCTGGTGATTAATGATGCGTAACACCAGTTTCTCGTTACAGTGATGATGGAGATGGGCTTGAAAAGGCCGCCGAGAACGCGAGTGAGGCTAAAAAGCCACGTCTGTATCTGAAAGCCTGTTTAGTGTTAGGTGAAGCTGAAAAGCCTGCTCTTTGTTTATGAAGCTGAAAAGCCTGCTCTTTGTTTATGAAGCTGAAAAGCCTATACTTTGTCTATGAAGCTGAATGCTTGAATAAAAGCTGATTTACCTGGACTGCCAACCCGCTTCCTTCCTGTTAGAACCTTTATACACTGTTGCTGAAACCCGGGACATCGAAGGAAGAAGACTGATCGCCATGGACACCTCACCGCTGGGCGAAGTCATCCGCGCCCTGGCTAGCATCCAGGAGACCCATCACCAAGCCCTGCTCGCCCAGAAGCGTCGTTTCCAGGAGCTCCTCCGGGCCCAGTCCGAGGATCGGCAGGCTATACGGAGCTGGTTAGCTCCAGGCGGATCCTCCACTGCGACACTGGAGGCAGCAATGAAGCCGCACCTCCTCCTGACGAAGATGGGCCCTCAGGATGACTCAGAGGCATTCCTGGGCCTCTTTGAGCACTCAGTCACCGCCTCCAGCTGGCCTCAAGCCCAGTGGGCCCTCCACTTGCTGCCGCTGCTTTCTGGGGAGGCCCAACTCATGGCGTAACAACTGCCATCTGCGGACCGCTTGGACTATGCGAAACTGAAGACCGCTGTCCTGCAACGGGTGGGCCACACCCCCGATAAACATCGCCAATGGTTCCGCTCCATTACGCTGAGTGAAGTCGGCAGCCCGTTTGCATTTGCCCAGCAGCTCCGGGATGCCTGCCGAAAATGGGTGCTAGCATAATAGAGCTGATGGTGCTGGAGCAGCTGACCATTCGTCTGCCCAAAAGACTGCGGAATATGTCCAGTGCCATCGCACCACGTCGGTGGATGACGCCATCCAGCTGGCCGAAGCCCACATGACAGCCTACCCCGAAGCCGGCGAGCAGTCCAAGTCTCTCTCTCTCTCTCCCTCTCTCTTCTACTCCCCCTTCTGCCCCTCCCTCTCCTCCATCTCGACCTGTTCCCGCCCCCCGGAAACTTAATTTTCGGCGGTTAATTCCCGCCTCACCCATTTTGGGAACAAATTGGCCGGGGTTTAAAAGATTATTGAAAGCATTGTGTGCGGATGGGTCCTGCAAACCAAAAACACAGTGTGTGATGTGTGATGCGTTGGCTGGGGAGGCGAGCCAGGGACGTCCACATCTGCTCAGAGTCAGAATGACGCAGGAGGGAATCCTCTGGTATTCCCCCCCTCAGGGAATTCCCGGAGGGGGACTTCCCTCTAGAGCAGTAGCGTGACGAAACCCTTAGGCACGCCTTTGACCAAGTGAGAGTAATAGATGGCCAGCAGCTCCAGCTGGACGTCACCCTCACATACCCATACTTTTCAATTATTAGGGCCTGTTGTATCGAGTGACGCAGGACACTCAAACCCATGAAAATACAACTCAGCTATTAGTCCCGAGGACCCGTGGGGAAACACTTTTCCAGGCGGCTCACCACAATCCTATGGCGGGTCACTTAGGACCAGAGAACACTACACTGTTTAATGGCCCGCTTTTATTGGCCGGGCATTCGCGGGGATGTAAGTAGATGGTGTGCGGCATGCCATGAATGTCAGTCACTAACCACTACCGTTAGTCGTGGCCCCCTTCGAAAGAATTGGAATGGACCTCGTTGGGCCATTAGAACGGTCAGCACATGGATACCATTTTGTATTAGTCTTGGTGGATTATGCAACACGATATCCAGAAGCAGTGCCTTTAGGCAACATCTCAGCATGTGGGGTTGTGGAGGCACTCTTCAAAATTATCTCCCAGGTGGGGATTCCGAAAGAAATCCTCACTGACCAAGGCACAATGTTTGTCACGAACACAACGCAAACTTTATGAATTGCTGGGGATTCAATTGTTTCGCACCAGCGTTTATCACCCGCAAACTGACGGGCTGGTGGAATGATTTAATCGAACCCTTAAAAACATGATTCATAAATTCGTACACGAGGACGCTAGAAATTGGGACAAATGGCTGGACCCCCTATTATTTGCAGTCAGGGAAGTCCCGTAAGCCTCTACAGGGTTTTCCCCCTTCGAGCTCCTGTATGGACGCCGACCCCGCGGGGTGCTTGACATCATACGGGAAGCGTGGGAGGAAGGACCTTCCCAGAGCAAAAATGAAATTCAATATGTCTTTGATCTTTGAGCAAAGCTACACACACTGGGTCAGTTGTCACAACAGAACTTGCTCCAAGCTCAAGAGACACAAAGCCGGCTGTATAATTGGGGTGTCCAGCTACGGGAATTTGCACCGGGAGACAAAGTACTTGTATTACTACCCACATCGAGCTCCAAATTACTCGCCAAGTGGCAAAGACCCTTTGAGTTTACACGGCGAGTCAGGGATCTCAATTATGAAGTTAAACGAACGGATAGAGGCAGGGCACGTCAAATTTACCACCTCAACCTCCTTAAACTATGGAGAGAGGCGGTCCCCACGTCCATGGCGACGGTAGTTCCGGAGAGTGCGGAGCTCATGCCAGAGGTAAAGCTCAAAGCCGATCCATTCACCCTTGTGGAGACCACCTCTCACTGTCCCAGCTCAAGGAGGTGGCCAGGTTGCAAAAAGAGTTTGCAGACATGTTCTCTCCTCTTCCTGGTCGGACTAACCTCATACAACACCATATCGAGACCCCACCTGGAGTGGTAGTGCGTAGTCGGCCATA